>NW_026610778.1:0-17500 GCF_029499605.1 Hyla sarda
TACGAGCTTTTTAACTGCAGCAACTTTAATATACGCTATTGGAGCTGGAATTACCGCGGCTGCTGGCACCAGACTTGCCCTCCAATAGATCCTCGTTAAAGGATTTAAAGTGTACTCATTCCAATTACAGGGCCTCGAAAGAGTCCTGTATTGTTATTTTTCGTCACTACCTCCCCGAGTCGGGAGTGGGTAATTTGCGCGCCTGCTGCCTTCCTTGGATGTGGTAGCCGTTTCTCAGGCTCCCTCTCCGGAATCGAACCCTGATTCCCCGTTACCCGTGGTCACCATGGTAGGCGCAGAAAGTACCATCGAAAGTTGATAGGGCAGACATCCGAATGCGTCGTCGCCGTCACGGGGACGTGCGATCGGCCCGAGGTTATCTAGAGTCGCCAAGGCGGCCGGGGAGAGCGGGCGGGGGGAGGAGGGCTTTTGAGGGCCGACCCCCGCCGCCGCCGCGCCCGGGCCCCCGGATTGGTTTTGGTCTGATAAATGCACGCGTCCCGGGTGGTCAGCGCTCGTCGGCATGTATTAGCTCTAGAATTACCACAGTTATCCAAGGAAACGGGTTGGAGCGATCAAAGGAACCATAACTGATTTAATGAGCCATTCGCAGTTTCACTGTACCGGCCGTGTGTACTTACACGTGCATGGCTTAATCTTTGAGACAAGCATATGCTACTGGCAGGATCAACCAGGTAGCCCCGTCCTCCCCGCGGGGGGGGTGGTGGGTACTTCGGAGGAGGGCGGGAGACGCCCGCGCGCCTCGCCTCGCCCGAGCGCCCGGTCGGGGGCGCCGGGCCGGGGCGGGGGGCGCGACGGGGCGGGCTCCCGCCGCTCGCGGGGCCGGAGCCGACGCGAGGGTCGGACGGCCCCGCGCGAGGCAGCGCGCCTCGCGATCGTCGGCGCTCGCCGGGGTCCGGCGGCAGTCAGGGAGCCGTCCCGACCGACGCCGGGACGGCTCGGCCCCCCTCCGCGAGGGAGGCCGAGAGGGAGGGCGGTACCGCCGCGGTACCGGGGCGCGCGCTCCGACGCCCGCGGCAAAGGGGAGAGGCCCCCCCCCGGGGAACGAGGCGTGCCGACACGGGACCGGAGTCTCGCGGGCAGCCTCGAGGACCCCTGGAGGCCTTGGTTCTCCCGCGCCGGGACGCGGTCGCGCTTCCTTGCCGGACCGCCCGGCCGCCCTCCCTCGGGCCCTTCGTGACCGCCTGCCCCTCGTCGCGCCTCTGGCGGCAGCCGCCTCTGGACGTCCGGGCGGACGCCGGGGGGCGAGCGCGGCTCCGCCGTGACTGACGCGTCGTGGGGAAAATTGCCGCACGCCGTCGCCGGGACGCCGGCTGGCCCGGGCGGCGGGAGGCGGCCCTCGCCGCTCTCCTCGCCCGGGCGCCGGCGGCCGACGCGGTGCCGGACGCCTCCGGGGGCCCCCGCCGCGGGGACCCCGCTCCGTGCCTCTCAAGCTCGCCTCGGGGGAGGGACGACCCCTTCCCGGGCGGAGGTTCCGCCGCCGGGGGGGGTATACCCTGCGGGCCCGAGCCCCGGCGCGATGCGGCATCGGGGGGGAGGGAGACCCTCTCGTCCTTGCCGGCACGGGCTCCAGAGCCCGGCCGAACGAGGGGGCCGCTCCCCGCCGGATCGCGCCTCGCCAGATCGATCGGGGGACCTACCGCGGTGGAAAACGTGGAATTGTGCCCTTAGCTCCGCCCCTCAGGTCCCGAGAGGGGTAGGCCGGGCGCGCATCACCCCGGGGTCCGGGGAACCTCGACAGACCGCCCGCCGAAGTTGCTCGACTCGCTCGACGTCCCAGCTCTCTGGCACAGGTGGCCGTTCGAAGGTACCCGGTCGCGATGCTGCGATACACTTTTATGAACGCGTACCACTCCGACATGCCCAGCTCGTGGAACTGTTGCCCGGATTCAGCTTTCAAATCCGATCTCATAGCGGTTCTCAGTTTCGAGAAAATCGTCAGGCCTGGAAGTCTGTCAGGGGACCCTTCCGGAGGCCTTGTCCGGGTTCGGTTGACCTTCCTGGGCACAGGGATCCGCACCTACCCCTGACCGACAACCAGACCTTTGACGCTTTTTTTCTCTCGCCTCCGTGGGGTCCGGGGGGACATTTTTCCGTCTGGCCCACCCCGGGGGGTCCAGGGGCATCGGGGGCCCTCGGCCGACCGGACGTCGTACTCGCTCGACTATGTCGAATATGTCGACGCTTCCCCTTCCCCGCCGCGGGGGGGTCCGCGTCGACGATCCTGTGCCCAAGGATAGCGCGCCCTGCCTGGGTACAGGGACCCGCGCCTCCCGCCCTGGTTCTCTGTCAAAAGTCCCGAGGCCTGGAAGTCTGTCAGGGGACCCTTCCGGAGGCCTCGCCCGGGTTCGGTGCACCCTGCCTGGGCACAGGGACACACACTTACCCCTGGCCGACAACCAGACTTTGACATTTTTCCGTCTGGCCCACCCCGGGGGGGGTCCAGGGGCGTCGGGGGCCCTCGGCCGACCGGACGTCGTACTCGCTCGACTATGTCGAATATGTCGACGCTTCCCCTTCCCCGCCGCGGGAGGGCCGCGTCGACGATCCTTTGCCCAAGGATAGCGCGCCCTGCCTGGGTACAGGGACCCGCGCCTCCCGCCCTTGATCCTTCTCAAATGTCCCGAGGCCTGGAAGTCCGTCAGGGGAGCCTTCCGGAGGCCTCGCCCGGGTTCGGTGCACCCTGCCTGGGCACAGGGACACACACTTACCCCTGGCCGACAACCAGACTTTGACATTTTTCCGTCTGGCCCACCCCGGGGGGGGGGTCCAGGGGCATCGGGGGCCCTCGGCCGACCAGACGTCGTACTCGCTCGACTATGTCGAATATGTCGACGCTTCCCCTTCCCCGCCGCGGGGGGGTCCGCGTCGACGATCCTTTGCCCAAGGATAGCGCGCCCTGCCTGGGTACAGGGACCCGCGCCTCCCGCCCTTGATCCTTCTCAAATGTCCCGAGGCCTGGAAGTCCGTCAGGGGAGCCTTCCGGAGGCCTCGCCCGGGTTCGGTGCACCCTGCCTGGGCACAGGGACACACACTTACCCCTGGCCGACAACCAGACTTTGACATTTTTCCGTCTGGCCCACCCCGGGGGGGGGGTCCAGGGGCGTCGGGGGCCCTCGGCCGACCGGACGTCGTACTCGCTCGACTATGTCGAATATGTCGACGCTTCCCCTTCCCCGCCGCGGGAGGGCCGCGTCGACGATCCTTTGCCCAAGGATAGCGCGCCCTGCCTGGGTACAGGGACCCGCGCCTCCCGCCCTTGATCCTTCTCAAATGTCCCGAGGCCTGGAAGTCCGTCAGGGGAGCCTTCCGGAGGCCTCGCCCGGGTTCGGTGCACCCTGCCTGGGCACAGGGACACACACTTACCCCTGGCCGACAACCAGACTTTGACATTTTTCCGTCTGGCCCACCCCGGGGGGGGTCCAGGGGCGTCGGGGGCCCTCGGCCGACCGGACGTCGTACTCGCTCGACTATGTCGAATATGTCGACGCTTCCCCTTCCCCGCCGCGGGAGGGCCGCGTCGACGATCCTTTGCCCAAGGATAGCGCGCCCTGCCTGGGTACAGGGACCCGCGCCTCCCGCCCTTGATCCTTCTCAAATGTCCCGAGGCCTGGAAGTCCGTCAGGGGAGCCTTCCGGAGGCCTCGCCCGGGTTCGGTGCACCCTGCCTGGGCACAGGGACACACACTTACCCCTGGCCGACAACCAGACTTTGACATTTTTCCGTCTGGCCCACCCCGGGGGGGGGGTCCAGGGGCATCGGGGGCCCTCGGCCGACCAGACGTCGTACTCGCTCGACTATGTCGAATATGTCGACGCTTCCCCTTCCCCGCCGCGGGGGGGTCCGCGTCGACGATCCTTTGCCCAAGGATAGCGCGCCCTGCCTGGGTACAGGGACCCGCGCCTCCCGCCCTTGATCCTTCTCAAATGTCCCGAGGCCTGGAAGTCCGTCAGGGGAGCCTTTCGGAGGCCTCGCCCGGGTTCGGTGCACCCTGCCTGGGCACAGGGACACACACTTACCCCTGGCCGACAACCAGACTTTGACATTTTTCCGTCTGGCCCACCCCGGGGGGGGGGTCCAGGGGCATCGGGGGCCCTCGGCCGACCGGACGTCGTACTCGCTCGACTATGTCGAATATGTCGACGCTTCCCCTTCCCCGCCGCGGGGGGGTCCGCGTCGACGATCTTGTGCCCAAGGATAGCGCGCCCTGCCTGGGTACAGGGACCCGCGCCTCCCGCCCTTGATCTCTCTCAAATGTTCCAAAGCCTGGAAGTCCATCAGGGGACCCTTCCGGAGGCCTCGCCCGGGTTCGGTGCACCCTGCCTGGGCACAGGGACACACACTTACCCCTGGCCGACAACCGGACTTTGACATTTTCTGTCTGGCCCACACTGGGGGGGTCCGGGGGGACGGGCACCCTCGGCGGACCGCCCGCCAGACTGGCTCGACTCGCTCGACGTCCCAGCTCTCTGGCACAGGAGGCCGTTCTAAGATACCCGGTCGCTATGCTGTGATACACTTTTATGAAAGCGTACCACTCCGACATGCCCAGCTCATGGAACTGTCGCCTGGATTCGGCTTTCAAATACGATCTCATAGTGGTTCTCAGTTTTGAGATAATCATCATGTCTGGAGGTCTGTCAGGGGACCCTTCCAGATGACTTGCCCGGGTTCAGTGCACCCTGCCTGGGAACAGGGACACACACTTCCCACGGGCCAACCACCCGACTTTTAACATTTTCCCTCTTGACTCCGGGTTGGCGCGTCGGCACCACCCCGGGGGCATCGGGGGCTCTCGGCCGACCGGACGTCGTACTCGCTCGACTATGTCGAATATGTCGACGCTTCCCCTTCCCCGCCGCGGGGGGGTCCGCGTCGACGATCCTTTGCCCAAGGATAGCGCGCCCTGCCTGGGTACAGGGACCCGCGCCTCCCGCCCTTGATCCTTCTCAAATGTCCCGAGGCCTGGAAGTCCGTCAGGGGAGCCTTCCGGAGGCCTCGCCCGGGTTCGGTGCACCCTGCCTGGGCACAGGGACACACACTTACCCCTGGCCGACAACCAGACTTTGACATTTTTCCGTCTGGCCCACCCCGGAGGGGGGGGGGGGGGGGTCCAGGGGCATCGGGGGCCCTCGTCCGACCGGACGTCGTACTCGCTCGACTATGTCGAATATGTCGACGCTTCCCCTTCCCCGCCGCGGGGGGGTCCGCGTAGACGATCCTGTGCCCAAGGATAGCGCGCCCTGCCTGGGTACAGGGACCCGCGCCTCCCGCCCTGGTTCTCTGTCAAAAGTCCCGAGGCCTGGAGGTCTGTCAGGGGACCCTTCCGGAGGCCTCGCCCGGGTTCGGTGCACCCTGCCTGGGCACAGGGACACACACTTACCCCTGGCCGACAACCAGACTTTGACATTTTTCCGTCTGGCCCACCCCGGGGGGGGGGGGGGTCCAGGGGCATCGGGGGCCCTCGGCCGACCGGACGTCGTACTCGCTCGACTATGTCGAATATGTCGACGCTTCCCCTTCCCCGCCGCGGGGGGGTCCGCGTCGACGATCCTTTGCCGAAGGATAGCGCGCCCTGCCTGGGTACAGGGACCCGCGCCTCCCGCCCTTGATCCTTCTCAAATGTCCCGAGGCCTGGAAGTCCGTCAGGGGACCCTTCCGGAGGCCTCGCCCGGGTTCGGTGCACCCTGCCTGGGCACAGGGACACACACTTACCCCTGGCCGACAACCAGACTTTGACATTTTTCCGTCTGGCCCACCCCGGGGGGGGGGGGGGGTCCAGGGGCATCGGGGGCCCTCGGCCGACCGGACGTCGTACTCGCTCGACTATGTCGAATATGTCGACGCTTCCCCTTCCCCGCCGCGGGGGGGTCCGCGTCGACGATCCTGTGCCCAAGGATGGCGCGCCCTGCCTGGGTACAGGGACCCGCGCCTCCCGCCCTGGTTCTCTGTCAAAAGTCCCGAGGCCTGGAGGTCTGTCAGGGGACCCTTCCGGAGGCCTCGCCCGGGTTCGGTGCACCCTGCCTGGGCACAGGGACACACACTTACCCCTGGCCGACAACCAGACTTTGACATTTTTCCGTCTGGCCCACCCCGGGGGGGGGTCCAGGCGCATCGGGGGCCCTCGGCCGACCGGACGTCGTACTCGCTCGACTATGTCGAATATGTCGACGCTTCCCCTTCCCCGCCGCGGGGGGGTCCGCTTCGACGATCTTGTGCCCAAGGATAGCGCACCCTGCCTGGGTACAGGGACCCGCGCCTCCCGCCCTTGATCTCTCTCAAATGTTCCAAAGCCTGGAAGTCTGTCAGGGGACCCTTCCGGAGGCCTCGCCCGGGTTCGGTGCACCCTGCCTGGGCACAGGGACACACACTTACCCCTGGCCGACAACCAGACTTTGACATTTTTCCGTCTGGCCCACCCCGGGGGGGGGGTCCAGGGGCATCGGGGGCCCTCGGCCGACCGGACGTCGTACTCGCTCGACTATGTCGAATATGTCGACGCTTCCCCTTCCCCGCCGCGGGGGGGGGTCCGCGTCGACGATCCTGTGCCCAAGGACGGTGCACCCTGCCTGGGCACAGGGACACACACGTCAATCGGGACTTTGTCGCTCAGCCTAAGAAGGTCGGCCTGAAGCACTGTCGTGCGTCCCGACGGGGTCCGCACACCCGCCCGCCGGTGCCGCTGCCTTCCTCTGGGTGTGCCCTCTCCGGGGATACCATGCGCGGGGTGTGCGAACCCTCCCGGGGGTCCAGGGACCGGTGCCAAACACCCCGCACACAGCGATCTCGACCTTGTCAATGTTACGCTCAGCCTACTTCGGGGCCACGCTGCACCGCCCGTGCGGGTTCGCGCACCCACCCGGTGGTCCCGCTGCCTTCCTCCGGGTGTGCCCTCTCCGGGGATACCATGCGCGGGGTGTGCGAACCCTCCCGGGGGTCCAGGGACCGGTCCCAAACACCCCGCACACAGCGATCCCGACCTTGTCAATGTTACGCTCAGCCTACTTCAGGGCCACGCTGCACCGCCCGTGCGGGTTCGCGCACCCACCCGGTGGTCCCGCTGCCTTCCTCCGGGTGTGCCCTCTCTGGGGATACCATGCGCGGGGTGTGCGAACCCTCCCGGGGGTCCAGGGACCGGTCCCAAACACCCCGCACACAGCGATCTCGACCTTGTCAATGTTACGCTCAGCCTACTTCGGGGCCACGCTGCACCGCCCGTGCGGGTTCGCGCACCCACCCGGTGGTCCCGCTGCCTTCCTCCGGGTGTGCCCTCTCCGGGGATACCATGCGCGGGGTGTGCGAACCCTCCCGGGGGTCCAGGGACCGGTCCCAAACACCCCGCGCACAGCGATCTCGACCTTGTCAATGTTACGCTCAGCCTACTTCGGGGCCACGCTGCACCGCCCGTGCGGGTTCGCGCACCCACCCGGTGGTCCCGCTGCCTTCCTCCGGGTGTGCCCTCTCTGGGGATATCATGCGCGGGGTGTGCGAACCCTCCCGGGGGTCCAGGGACCGGTCCCAAACACCCCGCGCACAGCGATCTCGACCTTGTCAATGTTACGCTCAGCCTACTTCGGGGCCACGCTGCACCGCCCGTGCGGGTTCGCGCACCCACCCGGTGGTCCCGCTGCCTTCCTCCGGGTGTGCCCTCTCCGGGGATACCATGCGCGGGGTGTGCGAACCCTCCCGGGGGTCCAGGGACCGGTCCCAAACACCCCGCGCACAGCGATCTCGACCTTGTCAATGTTACGCTCAGCCTACTTCGGGGCCACGCTGCACCGCCCGTGCGGGTTCGCGCACCCACCCGGTGGTCCCGCTGCCTTCCTCCGGGTGTGCCCTCTCCGGGGATACCATGCGCGGGGTGTGCGAACCCTCCCGGGGGTCCAGGGACCGGTCCCAAACACCCCGCGCACAGCGATCCCGACCTTGTCAATGTTACGCTCAGCCTACTTCGGGGCCACGCTGCACCGCCCGTGCGGGTTCGCGCACCCACCCGGTGGTCCCGCTGCCTTCCTCCGGGTGTGCCCTCTCCGGGGATACCATGCGCGGGGTGTGCGAACCCTCCCGGGGGTCCAGGGACCGGTCCCAAACACCCCGCACACAGCGATCCCGACCTTGTCAATGTTACGCTCAGCCTACTTCAGGGCCACGCTGCACCGCCCGTGCGGGTTCGCGCACCCACCCGGTGGTCCCGCTGCCTTCCTCCGGGTGTGCCCTCTCCGGGGATACCATGCGCGGGGTGTGCGAACCCTCCCGGGGGTCCAGGGACCGGTCCCAAACACCCCGCGCACAGCGATCTCGACCTTGTCAATGTTACGCTCAGCCTACTTCGGGGCCACGCTGCACCGCCCGTGCGGGTTCGCGCACCCACCCGGTGGTCCCGCTGCCTTCCTCCGGGTGTGCCCTCTCCGGGGATACCATGCGCGGGGTGTGCGAACCCTCCCGGGGGTCCAGGGACCGGTGCCAAACACCCCGCGCACAGCGATCTCGACCTTGTCAATGTTACGCTCAGCCTACTTCGGGGCCACGCTGCACCGCCCGTGCGGGTTCGCGCACCCACCCGGTGGTCCCGCTGCCTTCCTCCGGGTGTGCCCTCTCCGGGGATAACATGCGCGGGGTGTGCGAACCCTCCCGGAGGTCCAGGGACCGGTCCCAAACACCCCGCGCACAGCGATCTCGACCTTGTCAATGTTACGCTCAGCCTACTTCGGGGCCACGCTGCACCGCCCGTGCGGGTTCGCGCACCCACCCGGTGGTCCCGCTGCCTTCCTCCGGGTGTGCCCTCTCTGGGGATATCATGCGCGGGGTGTGCGAACCCTCCCGGGGGTCCAGGGACCGGTCCCAAACACCCCGCGCACAGCGATCTCGACCTTGTCAATGTTACGCTCAGCCTACTTCGGGGCCACGCTGCACCGCCCGTGCGGGTTCGCGCACCCACCCGGTGGTCCCGCTGCCTTCCTCCGGGTGTGCCCTCTCCGGGGATACCATGCGCGGGGTGTGCGAACCCTCCCGGGGGTCCAGGGATCGGTGCCAAACACCCCGCGCACAGCGATCTCGACCTTGTCAATGTTACGCTCAGCCTACTTCGGGGCCACGCTGCACCGCCCGTGCGGGTTCGCGCACCCACCCGGTGGTCCCGCTGCCTTCCTCCGGGTGTGCCCTCTCCGGGGATACCATGCGCGGGGTGGGCGAAGCCTCCCGGGGGTCCAGGGACCGGTCCCAAACACCCCGCGCACAGCGATCTCGACCTTGTCAATGTTACGCTCAGCCTACTTCGGGGCCACGCTGCACCGCCCGTGCGGGTTCGCGCACCCACCCGGTGGTCCCGCTGCCTTCCTCCGGGTGTGCCCTCTCCGGGGATACCATGCGCGGGGTGGGCGAAGCCTCCCGGGGGTCCAGGGACCGGTCCCAAACACCCCGCGCACAGCGATCTCGACCTTGTCAATGTTACGCTCAGCCTACTTCGGGGCCACGCTGCACCGCCCGTGCGGGTTCGCGCACCCACCCGGTGGTCCCGCTGCCTTCCTCCGGGTGTGCCCTCTCCGGGGATACCATGCGCGGGGTGGGCGAAGCCTCCCGGGGGTCCAGGGACCGGTCCCAAACACCCCGCGCACAGCGATCTCGACCTTGTCAATGTTACGCTCAGCCTACTTCGGGGCCACGCTGCACCGCCCGTGCGGGTTCGCGCACCCACCCGGTGGTCCCGCTGCCTTCCTCCGGGTGTGCCCTCTCCGGGGATACCATGCGCGGGGTGTGCGAACCCTCCCGGGGGTCCAGGGATCGGTGCCAAACACCCCGCGCACAGCGATCTCGACCTTGTCAATGTTACGCTCAGCCTACTTCGGGGCCACGCTGCACCGCCCGTGCGGGTTCGCGCACCCACCCGGTGGTCCCGCTGCCTTCCTCCGGGTGTGCCCTCTCCGGGGATACCATGCGCGGGGTGTGCGAACCCTCCCGGGGGTCCAGGGACCGGTCCCAAACACCCCGCGCACAGCGATCTCGACCTTGTCAATGTTACGCTCAGCCTACTTCGGGGCCACGCTGCACCGCCCGTGCGGGTTCGCGCACCCACCCGGTGGTCCCGCTGCCTTCCTTCGGGTGTGCCCTCTCCGGGGATACCATGCGCGGGGTGGGCGAAGCCTCCCGGGGGTCCAGGGACCGGTCCCAAACACCCCGCGCACAGCGATCTCGACCTTGTCAATGTTACGCTCAGCCTACTTCGGGGCCACGCTGCACCGCCCGTGCGGGTTCGCGCACCCACCCGGTGGTCCCGCTGCCTTCCTCCGGGTGTGCCCTCTCCGGGGATACCATGCGCGGGGTGTGCGAACCCTCCCGGGGGTCCAGGGACCGGTCCCAAACACCCCGCGCACAGCGATCTCGACCTTGTCAATGTTACGCTCAGCCTACTTCGGGGCCACGCTGCACCGCCCGTGCGGGTTCGCGCACCCACCCGGTGGTCCCGCTGCCTTCCTCCGGGTGTGCCCTCTCCGGGGATAACATGCGCGGGGTGTGCGAACCCTCCCGGAGGTCCAGGGACCGGTCCCAAACACCCCGCGCACAGCGATCTCGACCTTGTCAATGTTACGCTCAGCCTACTTCGGGGCCACGCTGCACCGCCCGTGCGGGTTCGCGCACCCACCCGGTGGTCCCGCTGCCTTCCTCCGGGTGTGCCCTCTCTGGGGATATCATGCGCGGGGTGTGCGAACCCTCCCGGGGGTCCAGGGACCGGTCCCAAACACCCCGCGCACAGCGATCTCGACCTTGTCAATGTTACGCTCAGCCTACTTCGGGGCCACGCTGCACCGCCCGTGCGGGTTCGCGCACCCACCCGGTGGTCCCGCTGCCTTCCTCCGGGTGTGCCCTCTCCGGGGATACCATGCGCGGGGTGTGCGAACCCTCCCGGGGGTCCAGGGACCGGTCCCAAACACCCCGCGCACAGCGATCTCGACCTTGTCAATGTTACGCTCAGCCTACTTCGGGGCCACGCTGCACCGCCCGTGCGGGTTCGCGCACCCACCCGGTGGTCCCGCTGCCTTCCTCCGGGTGTGCCCTCTCTGGGGATACCATGCGCGGGGTGTGCGAACCCTCCCGGAGGTCCAGGGACCGGTCCCAAACACCCCGCGCACAGCGATCTCGACCTTGTCAATGTTACGCTCAGCCTACTTCGGGGCCACGCTGCACCGCCCGTGCGGGTTCGCGCACCCACCCGGTGGTCCCGCTGCCTTCCTCCGGGTGTGCCCTCTCTGGGGATACCATGCGCGGGGTGTGCGAACCCTCCCGGGGGTCCAGGGACCGGTGCCAAACACCCCGCGCACAGCGATCTCGACCTTGTCAATGTTACGCTCAGCCTAGTTCGGGGCCACGCTGCACCGCCCGTGCGGGTTCGCGCACCCACCCGGTGGTCCCGCTGCCTTCCTCCGGGTGTGCCCTCTCCGGGGATACCATGCGCGGGGTGTGCGAACCCTCCCGGGGGTCCAGGGACCGGTGCCAAACACCCCGCGCACAGCGATCTCGACCTTGTCAATGTTACGCTCAGCCTACTTCGGGGCCACGCTGCACCGCCCGTGCGGGTTCGCGCACCCACCCGGTGGTCCCGCTGCCTTCCTCCGGGTGTGCCCTCTCTGGGGATACCATGCGCGGGGTGTGCGAACCCTCCCGGGGGTCCAGGGACCGGTGCCAAACACCCCGCGCACAGCGATCTCGACCTTGTCAATGTTACGCTCAGCCTACTTCGGGGCCACGCTGCACCGCCCGTGCGGGTTCGCGCACCCACCCGGTGGTCCCGCTGCCTTCCTCCGGGTGTGCCCTCTCCGGGGATACCATGCGCGGGGTGTGCGAACCCTCCCGGGGGTCCAGGGACCGGTCCCAAACACCCCGCACACAGCGATCTCGACCTTGTCAATGTTACGCTCAGCCTACTTCGGGGCCACGCTGCACCGCCCGTGCGGGTTCGCGCACCCACCCGGTTGTCCCGCTGCCTTCCTCCGGGTGTGCCCTCTCTGGGGATACCATGCGCGGGGTGTGCGAACCCTCCCGGGGGTCCAGGGACCGGTGCCAAACACCCCGCGCACAGCGATCTCGACCTTGTCAATGTTACGCTCAGCCTACTTCGGGGCCACGCTGCACCGCCCGTGCGGGTTCGCGCACCCACCCGGTGGTCCCGCTGCCTTCCTCCGGGTGTGCCCTCTCCGGGGATACCATGCGCGGGGTGGGCGAAGCCTCCCGGGGGTCCAGGGACCGGTGCCAAACACCCCGCGCACAGCGATCTCGACCTTGTCAATGTTACGCTCAGCCTACTTCGGGGCCACGCTGCACCGCCCGTGCGGGTTCGCGCACCCACCCGGTGGTCCCGCTGCCTTCCTCCGGGTGTGCCCTCTCCGGGGATACCATGCGCGGGGTGTGCGAACCCTCCCGGGGGTCCAGGGACCGGTGCCAAACACCCCGCGCACAGCGATCTCGACCTTGTCAATGTTACGCTCAGCCTACTTCGGGGCCACGCTGCACCGCCCGTACGGGTTCGCGCACCCACCCGGTGGTCCCGCTGCCTTCCTCCGGGTGTGCCCTATCCGGGGATACCATGCGCGGGGTGTGCGACCCCTCCCGGGGGTCCAGGGACCGGTCCCAAACACCCCGCGCACAGCGATCTCGACCTTGTCAATGTTACGCTCAGCCTACTTCGGGGCCACGCTGCACCGCCCGTGCGGGTTCGCGCACCCACCCGGTGGTCCCGCTGCCTTCCTCCGGGTGTGCCCTCTCCGGGGATACCATGCGCGGGGTGGGCGAAGCCTCCCGGGGGTCCAGGGACCGGTCCCAAACACCCCGCGCACAGCGATCTCGACCTTGTCAATGTTACGCTCAGCCTACTTCGGGGCCACGCTGCACCGCCCGTGCGGGTTCGCGCACCCACCCGGTGGTCCCGCTGCCTTCCTCCGGGTGTGCCCTCTCCGGGGATACCATGCGCGGGGTGGGCGAAGCCTCCCGGGGGTCCAGGGACCGGTCCCAAACACCCCGCGCACAGCGATCTCGACCTTGTCAATGTTACGCTCAGCCTACTTCGGGGCCACGCTGCACCGCCCGTGCGGGTTCGCGCACCCACCCGGTGGTCCCGCTGCCTTCCTCCGGGTGTGCCCTCTCCGGGGATACCATGCGCGGGGTGGGCGAAGCCTCCCGGGGGTCCAGGGACCGGTCCCAAACACCCCGCGCACAGCGATCTCGACCTTGTCAATGTTACGCTCAGCCTACTTCGGGGCCACGCTGCACCGCCCGTGCGGGTTCGCGCACCCACCCGGTGGTCCCGCTGCCTTCCTCCGGGTGTGCCCTCTCCGGGGATACCATGCGCGGGGTGGGCGAAGCCTCCCGGGGGTCCAGGGACCGGTCCCAAACACCCCGCGCACAGCGATCTCGACCTTGTCAATGTTACGCTCAGCCTACTTCGGGGCCACGCTGCACCGCCCGTGCGGGTTCGCGCACCCACCCGGTGGTCCCGCTGCCTTCCTCCGGGTGTGCCCTCTCTGGGGATACCGTGCCCGGGGTGGGCGCGCCCTGCCTGGGATGCAGGGACCCGCGCTTAGCCCCCCGGGCACGTCGATCGGGACTTTGTCAATTTTACTCTCAGCCTACGAAGGAGCTCCGCCGGGCCGCCCGACGGGGTCCGCCCACCCGCCCGGCGGTACCGCTGCCTTCCTCCGGCTGTCCGCTCTCCCGGGGTGGGCTCGGCGGGGTCCGGTGGCCGTCGGGGAGCCGTCCCGCCCGCCCGCGTGTCTCCTGGGACGGCTCGGCCCCCCTCCGCGAGGGAGGCCGAGGGAGGGCGGCCGAGGTGCGGTCCTGCTGCGCGCACTCCGACGCCCGCGGCTTAGGGGAGAGGCCCGGGGAGCGAGGCGTGCCGACGCGGGACCGGAGTCTCGCGGGCAGCCTCGAGGACCCCGAGGGGCCTTGGGTCTCCCGCGCCTGGACGCGGTTGCGCTTCCTGCCGGACCGCCCGGCCGCCCCTCCCTATGCCCTTCGGGACCGCCGACCCCTCCGCCGCTCCGGGTTCCGGGATCCCGTGCCCGGGGTGGGCGCGCCCTGCCTGGGATGCAGGGACCCGCGCTTAGCCCCCCGGGGACACGCCGATCGGGACTTTGTCGATTTTACGCTCAGCCTACGAAGGAGCTCCGCCGGGCCGCCCGACGGGGTCTGCTCACCCGCCCGGCGGTACCGCTGCCTTCCTCCGGGTGTCCGCTCTCCAAGGATCCCGTGCCCGGGGTGGGCTCGGCGGGGTCCGGTGGCCGTCGGGGAGCCGTCCCGCCCGCGTGTCTCCTGGGACGGCTCGGCCCCCCTCCGCGAGGGAGGCCGAGGGAGGGCAGCCGAGGTGCGGTCCTGCTGCGCGCACTCCGACGCCCGCGGCTTAGGGGAGAGGCCCGGGGAGCGAGGCGTGCCGACGCGGGACCGGAGTCTCGCGGGCAGCCTCGAGGACCCCGAGGGGCCTTGGGTCTCCCGCGCCGGGTCGCGGTTGCGCTTCCTGCCGGACCGCCCGGCCGCCCCTCCCTATGCCCTTCGGGACCGCCGACCCCTCCGCCGCTCCGGGTTCCGGGATCCCGTGCCCGAGGTGGGCGCGCCCTGCCTGGGATGCAGGGACCCGCGCTTAGCCCCCCGGGGACGCGCCGATCGGGACTTTGTCGATTTTACGCTCAGCCTACGAAGGAGCTCCGCCGGGCCGCCCGACTGGGTCCGCTCACCCGCCCGGCGGTACCGCTGCCTTCCTCCGGGTGTCCGCTCTCCAAGGATCCCGTGCCCGGGTTGGGCTCGGCGGGGTCCGGTGGCCGTCAGGGAGCCGTCCCGCCCGCCCGCGTGTTCTGGGACGGCTCGGCCCCCCTCCGCGAGGGAGGCCGAGGGAGGGCAGCCGAGGTGCGGTCCTGCTGCGCGCACTCCGACGCCCGCGGCTTAGGGGAGAGGCCCGGGGAGCGAGGCGCGCCGACGCGGGACCGGAGTCTCGCGGGCAGCCTCGAGGACCCCGAGGGGCCTTGGGTCTCCCGCGCCTGGACGCGGTTGCGCTTCCTGCCGGACCGCCCGGCCGCCCCTCCCTATGCCCTTCGGGACCGCCGACCCCTCCGCCGCTCCGGGTTCCGGGATCCCGTGCCCGAGGTGGGCGCGCCCTGCCTGGGATGCAGGGACCCGCGCTTAGCCCCCCGGGCACGTCGATCGGGACTTTGTCGATTTTACTCTCAGCCTACGAAGGAGCTCCGCCGGGCCGCCCGACGGGGTCCGCCCACCCGCCCGGCGGTACCGCTGCCTTTCTCCGGGGGGGTACGGTGGCCGTCGGGGAGCCGTCCCGCTCGCGCGTCTCCTGGGACGGCTCGGCCCCCCTCCGCGAGGGAGGCCGAGGGAGGGCAGCCGAGGCGCGGTCCCGCTGCGCGCACACTCCGACGCCCGCGGCTTAGGGGAGAGGCCCTGGGGCCTTGGGTCTCCCTCGCCGGGACGCGGTTGCGCTTCCTGCCGGACCGCCCGGCCACCCTCCCTGTGCCCTTCGTGACCGCCGACCCCTCGTCGCGCATCTGGCGGCAGCCGCCGCCTCCGCACCGGCGCGATGCGGCATCTGGGGGGAGGGGGACCCTCTCGCCTTTACTGACACGGGCTCCGCAGAGTGGCTAGCTCCCTGCCGGATCGCGCTTCGTTAGATCGATCGAGGGACCTTCAAAGACGGATATAGCCTTCCGGACCGTGCCGTGGCGCGACTCGGCACCGGGGGGATCGAGACCCTTCGCCGACACGGGCTCCGGGGCCCGGCCGGACGAGGGGGTCGGTCCCCGCCGGATCGCGCGTCGAAACGACCGTCTGGGGATATTGCGAATGATGCCGTTCTCTCCGGACACATCTGGGGGAGCCCGCTCCGTGCCGCTCAAGCTCGCCTCCCGGGAGGGACGACCCCTTTCCCGGCGGGAGTTCCGCCGGGAGGGGGTATACCCTAAGGGCCCCCCCCGAGCCCCGGCACGATGCGGCGTCAGGGGGAGCGAGACCCTCTCGCCTTCGCCGACACGGGCTCCGGAGCCCGGCCGAACGAGAGGGTCGCTCCCCGCCGGATCGCGCCTCGCCAGATCGATCGAGGGACCTTCAGAGGATGAAAAAAAACGAGAAATTACGCCCATAGCTCGGCCCCTCCGGTCCAAAGAGGGTGCCGGCAGGGCACGCGCGCATCACCCCCGGGACCGGGGGACTTCGGCGGACCGCCCGCCGAAGTTGCTCGACTCGCTCGACGTCCCGGCCCTCTGGCACGGGTGGCCGTTCCGCTGCAACTGTTCCCAAGGACGGCGCGCCCTGCCTGGGTACAGGGACCCGCGCCTCCCGCCCTTTTAGCCTCTCTGGGTCTGTGCGTGTAAAGGGGACCCTTCCGGAGGCTTTGCCCGGGGACCGACCGGCCCCGGGTCGGGTACGCGAACCGGACCCGTTCCCCCCGGCATTCACCGAGGGAGAAGGCAGAGGTTCGTCCGCAGGGGAGCACACGCTCGGCCCTGGCGTACCCCGGGAGAGCAGCCGTGCTTCTCGCTCTCCTGCTATCCCCAGGCAGGTGGCCGTTCTGCGGTAGCCGGTCGCCATGCTGCTATGCAGTTTTATGAACGCGTGCCACTCTGTCATGCCCGACTCGTGGAACTGTCACCCGGATTCGGCCTTCGAATCCGTTCTCATAGCGGTTCTCGGTTTCGAGATAATCGTCAGGCCCGGAAGTCTTTCGGGGGACCCTTCCAGAGGCATTGCCCGAGTTCGGTGGACCCTGCCTGGGCACAGGGACTCACGACTCCCCCAGGGCTGACAGCCGGGACTCGTATTCTGTCAGGGGTACGTGTCGCCCATCCTGTTCCCAAGGACGGCGCGCCCTGCCTGGGTACAGGGACCCGCGCCTCCCGCCCTTTTAGCCTCTCCGGGTCTGTGCGTGTAAGGGGACCCTTCCGGAGGCTTTGCCCGGGGACCGCGCAAGCCCCGGGTCGGGTACGTGAACCGGCCCCGTCTCCCCCCCCCCCGGAATTCACCGTGGGAGAAGGCAGGGGTTCTTCCGCAGGCGAGCCCGCGCTCGGCCCTGGCGTACCCCGAGAGAGCAGCCGTGCTTCTCGCTCTCCTGCTATCCCCAGGCAGGTGGCCGTTCTGAGGTAGCCGGTCGCCATGCTGCTATGCAGTTTTATGAACGCGTGCCACTCTGTCATGCCCGACTCGTGGAACTGTCACCCGGATACGGCCTTCGAATCTGTTCTCATAGCGGTTCTCGGTTTCGAGATAATCGTCAGGCCTGGAAGTCGTCCGGGTGACCCTTCCGGAGACCTTGCCCAGGGGAGGTGAGCCCTCCTCGGGTAGTCGTCCGGCCGGGTGCCCTCGAGAGAACCAGGGGGGGGGGCTTTGATTTTATTTTATTTTTTTTTTTCTTTCAAAGTCCCACCGGAAGTCTCACAGGGGACCCTCCGCGGGGGCATACCCGGCTATGGTGCGCCCTCCTCGGGTAGTCTGACCACCT
>NW_026610778.1:27500-45000 GCF_029499605.1 Hyla sarda
CGCTTTTTTTCTCTCGCCTCCGTGGGGTCCGGGGGGACATTTTTCCGTCTGGCCCACCCCGGGGGGTCCAGGGGCATCGGGGGCCCTCGGCCGACCGGACGTCGTACTCGCTCGACTATGTCGAATATGTCGACGCTTCCCCTTCCCCGCCGCGGGGGGGTCCGCGTCGACGATCCTGTGCCCAAGGATAGCGCGCCCTGCCTGGGTACAGGGACCCGCGCCTCCCGCCCTGGTTCTCTGTCAAAAGTCCCGAGGCCTGGAAGTCTGTCAGGGGACCCTTCCGGAGGCCTCGCCCGGGTTCGGTGCACCCTGCCTGGGCACAGGGACACACACTTACCCCTGGCCGACAACCAGACTTTGACATTTTTCCGTCTGGCCCACCCCGGGGGGGGTCCAGGGGCGTCGGGGGCCCTCGGCCGACCGGACGTCGTACTCGCTCGACTATGTCGAATATGTCGACGCTTCCCCTTCCCCGCCGCGGGAGGGCCGCGTCGACGATCCTTTGCCCAAGGATAGCGCGCCCTGCCTGGGTACAGGGACCCGCGCCTCCCGCCCTTGATCCTTCTCAAATGTCCCGAGGCCTGGAAGTCCGTCAGGGGAGCCTTCCGGAGGCCTCGCCCGGGTTCGGTGCACCCTGCCTGGGCACAGGGACACACACTTACCCCTGGCCGACAACCAGACTTTGACATTTTTCCGTCTGGCCCACCCCGGGGGGGGGGGTCCAGGGGCGTCGGGGGCCCTCGGCCGACCGGACGTCGTACTCGCTCGACTATGTCGAATATGTCGACGCTTCCCCTTCCCCGCCGCGGGGGGGTCCGCGTCGACGATCCTTTGCCCAAGGATAGCGCGCCCTGCCTGGGTACAGGGACCCGCGCCTCCCGCCCTTGATCCTTCTCAAATGTCCCGAGGCCTGGAAGTCCGTCAGGGGAGCCTTCCGGAGGCCTCGCCCGGGTTCGGTGCACCCTGCCTGGGCACAGGGACACACACTTACCCCTGGCCGACAACCAGACTTTGACATTTTTCCGTCTGGCCCACCCCGGGGGGGGGGGTCCAGGGGCATCGGGGGCCCTCGGCCGACCGGACGTCGTACTCGCTCGACTATGTCGAATATGTCGACGCTTCCCCTTCCCCGCCGCGGGAGGGTCCGTGTCGACGATCCTTTGCCCAAGGATGGCGCGCCCTGTCTGGGTACAGGGACCCGCGCCTCCCGCCCTTGATCCTTCTCAAATGTCCCGAGGCCTGGAAGTCCGTCAGGGGACCCTTCCGGAGGCCTCGTCCGGGTTCGGTGCACCCTGCCTGGGCACAGGGACACACACTTACCCCTGGCCGACAACCAGACTTTGACATTTTTCCGTCTGGCCCACCCCGGGGGGGGGGGGGTCCAGGGGCGTCGGGGGCCCTCGGCCGACCGGACGTCGTACTCGCTCGACTATGTCGAATATGTCGACGCTTCCCCTTCCCCGCCGCGGGGGGGTCCGCGTCGACGATCCTTTGCCGAAGGATAGCGCGCCCTGCCTGGGTACAGGGACCCGCGCCTCCCGCCCTTGATCCTTCTCAAATGTCCCGAGGCCTGGAAGTCCGTCAGGGGAGCCTTCCGGAGGCCTCGCCCGGGTTCGGTGCACCCTGCCTGGGCACAGGGACACACACTTACCCCTGGCCGACAACCAGACTTTGACATTTTTCCGTCTGGCCCACCCCGGGGGGGGGGGTCCAGGGGCGTCGGGGGCCCTCGGCCGACCGGACGTCGTACTCGCTCGACTATGTCGAATATGTCGACGCTTCCCCTTCCCCGCCGCGGGAGGGCCGCGTCGACGATCCTTTGCCCAAGGATAGCGCGCCCTGCCTGGGTACAGGGACCCGCGCCTCCCGCCCTTGATCCTTCTCAAATGTCCCGAGGCCTGGAAGTCCGTCAGGGGAGCCTTCCGGAGGCCTCGCCCGGGTTCGGTGCACCCTGCCTGGGCACAGGGACACACACTTACCCCTGGCCGACAACCAGACTTTGACATTTTTCCGTCTGGCCCACCCCGGGGGGGGGGGTCCAGGGGCATCGGGGGCCCTCGGCCGACCGGACGTCGTACTCGCTCGACTATGTCGAATATGTCGACGCTTCCCCTTCCCCGCCGCGGGGGGGTCCGCGTCGACGATCCTTTGCCCAAGGATAGCGCGCCCTGCCTGGGTACAGGGACCCGCGCCTCCCGCCCTTGATCCTTCTCAAATGTCCCGAGGCCTGGAAGTCCGTCAGGGGAGCCTTTCGGAGGCCTCGCCCGGGTTCGGTGCACCCTGCCTGGGCACAGGGACACACACTTACCCCTGGCCGACAACCAGACTTTGACATTTTTCCGTCTGGCCCACCCCGGGGGGGGGTCCAGGGGCATCGGGGGCCCTCGGCCGACCGGACGTCGTACTCGCTCGACTATGTCGAATATGTCGACGCTTCCCCTTCCCCGCCGCGGGGGGGTCCGCGTCGACGATCTTGTGCCCAAGGATAGCGCGCCCTGCCTGGGTACAGGGACCCGCGCCTCCCGCCCTTGATCTCTCTCAAATGTTCCAAAGCCTGGAAGTCCATCAGGGGACCCTTCCGGAGGCCTCGCCCGGGTTCGGTGCACCCTGCCTGGGCACAGGGACACACACTTACCCCTGGCCGACAACCGGACTTTGACATTTTCTGTCTGGCCCACACTGGGGGGGTCCGGGGGGACGGGCACCCTCGGCGGACCGCCCGCCAGACTGGCTCGACTCGCTCGACGTCCCAGCTCTCTGGCACAGGAGGCCGTTCTAAGATACCCGGTCGCTATGCTGTGATACACTTTTATGAAAGCGTACCACTCCGACATGCCCAGCTCATGGAACTGTCGCCTGGATTCGGCTTTCAAATACGATCTCATAGTGGTTCTCAGTTTTGAGATAATCATCATGTCTGGAGGTCTGTCAGGGGACCCTTCCAGATGACTTGCCCGGGTTCAGTGCACCCTGCCTGGGCACAGGGACACACACTTCCCACGGGCCAACCACCCGACTTTTAACATTTTCCCTCTTGACTCCGGGTTGGCGCGTCGGCACCACCCCGGGGGCATCGGGGGCTCTCGGCCGACCGGACGTCGTACTCGCTCGACTATGTCGAATATGTCGACGCTTCCCCTTCCCCGCCGCGGGGGGGTCCGCGTCGACGATCCTTTGCCCAAGGATAGCGCGCCCTGCCTGGGTACAGGGACCCGCGCCTCCCGCCCTTGATCCTTCTCAAATGTCCCGAGGCCTGGAAGTCCGTCAGGGGAGCCTTCCGGAGGCCTCGCCCGGGTTCGGTGCACCCTGCCTGGGCACAGGGACACACACTTACCCCTGGCCGACAACCAGACTTTGACATTTTTCCGTCTGGCCCACCCCGGAGGGGGGGGGGGGGGGGGGTCCAGGGGCATCGGGGGCCCTCGTCCGACCGGACGTCGTACTCGCTCGACTATGTCGAATATGTCGACGCTTCCCCTTCCCCGCCGCGGGGGGGTCCGCGTCGACGATCCTGTGCCCAAGGATAGCGCGCCCTGCCTGGGTACAGGGACCCGCGCCTCCCGCCCTGGTTCTCTGTCAAAAGTCCCGAGGCCTGGAGGTCTGTCAGGGGACCCTTCCGGAGGCCTCGCCCGGGTTCGGTGCACCCTGCCTGGGCACAGGGACACACACTTACCCCTGGCCGACAACCAGACTTTGACATTTTTCCGTCTGGCCCACCCCGGGGGGGGGGGGGGTCCAGGGGCATCGGGGGCCCTCGGCCGACCGGACGTCGTACTCGCTCGACTATGTCGAATATGTCGACGCTTCCCCTTCCCCGCCGCGGGGGGGTCCGCGTCGACGATCCTTTGCCGAAGGATAGCGCGCCCTGCCTGGGTACAGGGACCCGCGCCTCCCGCCCTTGATCCTTCTCAAATGTCCCGAGGCCTGGAAGTCCGTCAGGGGAGCCTTCCGGAGGCCTCGCCCGGGTTCGGTGCACCCTGCCTGGGCACAGGGACACACACTTACCCCTGGCCGACAACCAGACTTTGACATTTTTCCGTCTGGCCCACCCCGGGGGGGGGGGGGGGGGTCCAGGGGCATCGGGGGCCCTCGGCCGACCGGACGTCGTACTCGCTCGACTATGTCGAATATGTCGACGCTTCCCCTTCCCCGCCGCGGGGGGGTCCGCGTCGACGATCCTGTGCCCAAGGATGGCGCGCCCTGCCTGGGTACAGGGACCCGCGCCTCCCGCCCTGGTTCTCTGTCAAAAGTCCCGAGGCCTGGAGGTCTGTCAGGGGACCCTTCCGGAGGCCTCGCCCGGGTTCGGTGCACCCTGCCTGGGCACAGGGACACACACTTACCCCTGGCCGACAACCAGACTTTGACATTTTTCCGTCTGGCCCACCCCGGGGGGGGGTCCAGGCGCATCGGGGGCCCTCGGCCGACCGGACGTCGTACTCGCTCGACTATGTCGAATATGTCGACGCTTCCCCTTCCCCGCCGCGGGGGGGTCCGCTTCGACGATCTTGTGCCCAAGGATAGCGCACCCTGCCTGGGTACAGGGACCCGCGCCTCCCGCCCTTGATCTCTCTCAAATGTTCCAAAGCCTGGAAGTCTGTCAGGGGACCCTTCCGGAGGCCTCGCCCGGGTTCGGTGCACCCTGCCTGGGCACAGGGACACACACTTACCCCTGGCCGACAACCAGACTTTGACATTTTTCCGTCTGGCCCACCCCGGGGGGGGTCCAGGGGCATCGGGGGCCCTCGGCCGACCGGACGTCGTACTCGCTCGACTATGTCGAATATGTCGACGCTTCCCCTTCCCCGCCGCGGGGGGGGTCCGCGTCGACGATCCTGTGCCCAAGGACGGTGCACCCTGCCTGGGCACAGGGACACACACGTCAATCGGGACTTTGTCGCTCAGCCTAAGAAGGTCGGCCTGAAGCACTGTCGTGCGTCCCGACGGGGTCCGCACACCCGCCCGCCGGTGCCGCTGCCTTCCTCTGGGTGTGCCCTCTCCGGGGATACCATGCGCGGGGTGTGCGAACCCTCCCGGGGGTCCAGGGACCGGTGCCAAACACCCCGCACACAGCGATCTCGACCTTGTCAATGTTACGCTCAGCCTACTTCGGGGCCACGCTGCACCGCCCGTGCGGGTTCGCGCACCCACCCGGTGGTCCCGCTGCCTTCCTCCGGGTGTGCCCTCTCCGGGGATACCATGCGCGGGGTGTGCGAACCCTCCCGGGGGTCCAGGGACCGGTCCCAAACACCCCGCACACAGCGATCCCGACCTTGTCAATGTTACGCTCAGCCTACTTCGGGGCCACGCTGCACCGCCCGTGCGGGTTCGCGCACCCACCCGGTGGTCCCGCTGCCTTCCTCCGGGTGTGCCCTCTCCGGGGATACCATGCGCGGGGTGTGCGAACCCTCCCGGGGGTCCAGGGACCGGTCCCAAACACCCCGCGCACAGCGATCTCGACCTTGTCAATGTTACGCTCAGCCTACTTCGGGGCCACGCTGCACCGCCCGTGCGGGTTCGCGCACCCACCCGGTGGTCCCGCTGCCTTCCTCCGGGTGTGCCCTCTCCGGGGATACCATGCGCGGGGTGTGCGAACCCTCCCGGGGGTCCAGGGACCGGTCCCAAACACCCCGCGCACAGCGATCTCGACCTTGTCAATGTTACGCTCAGCCTACTTCGGGGCCACGCTGCACCGCCCGTGCGGGTTCGCGCACCCACCCGGTGGTCCCGCTGCCTTCCTCCGGGTGTGCCCTCTCTGGGGATACCATGCGCGGGGTGTGCGAACCCTCCCGGAGGTCCAGGGACCGGTCCCAAACACCCCGCGCACAGCGATCTCGACCTTGTCAATGTTACGCTCAGCCTACTTCGGGGCCACGCTGCACCGCCCGTGCGGGTTCGCGCACCCACCCGGTGGTCCCGCTGCCTTCCTCCGGGTGTGCCCTCTCCGGGGATACCATGCGCGGGGTGTGCGAACCCTCCCGGGGGTCCAGGGACCGGTCCCAAACACCCCGCGCACAGCGATCTCGACCTTGTCAATGTTACGCTCAGCCTACTTCGGGGCCACGCTGCACCGCCCGTGCGGGTTCGCGCACCCACCCGGTGGTCCCGCTGCCTTCCTCCGGGTGTGCCCTCTCCGGGGATACCATGCGCGGGGTGTGCGAACCCTCCCGGGGGTCCAGGGACCGGTGCCAAACACCCCGCGCACAGCGATCTCGACCTTGTCAATGTTACGCTCAGCCTACTTCGGGGCCACGCTGCACCGCCCGTGCGGGTTCGCGCACCCACCCGGTGGTCCCGCTGCCTTCCTCCGGGTGTGCCCTCTCCGGGGATACCATGCGCGGGGTGTGCGAACCCTCCCGGGGGTCCAGGGACCGGTGCCAAACACCCCGCGCACAGCGATCTCGACCTTGTCAATGTTACGCTCAGCCTACTTCGGGGCCACGCTGCACCGCCCGTGCGGGTTCGCGCACCCACCCGGTGGTCCCGCTGCCTTCCTCCGGGTGTGCCCTCTCCGGGGATACCATGCGCGGGGTGTGCGAACCCTCCCGGGGGTCCAGGGACCGGTGCCAAACACCCCGCGCACAGCGATCTCGACCTTGTCAATGTTACGCTCAGCCTACTTCGGGGCCACGCTGCACCGCCCGTGCGGGTTCGCGCACCCACCCGGTGGTCCCGCTGCCTTCCTCCGGGTGTGCCCTCTCCGGGGATACCATGCGCGGGGTGTGCGAACCTTCCCGGGGGTCCAGGGACCGGTGCCAAACACCCCGCGCACAGCGATCTCGACCTTGTCAATGTTACGCTCAGCCTACTTCGGGGCCACGCTGCACCGCCCGTGCGGGTTCGCGCACCCACCCGGTGGTCCCGCTGCCTTCCTCCGGGTGTGCCCTCTCCGGGGATACCATGCGCGGGGTGTGCGAACCCTCCCGGGGGTCCAGGGACCGGTGCCAAACACCCCGCGCACAGCGATCTCGACCTTGTCAATGTTACGCTCAGCCTACTTCGGGGCCACGCTGCACCGCCCGTGCGGGTTCGCGCACCCACCCGGTGGTCCCGCTGCCTTCCTCCGGGTGTGCCCTCTCCGGGGATACCATGCGCGGGGTGTGCGAACCCTCCCGGGGGTCCAGGAACCGGTGCCAAACACCCCGCGCACAGCGATCTCGACCTTGTCAATGTTACGCTCAGCCTACTTCGGGGCCACGCTGCACCGCCCGTGCGGGTTCGCGCACCCACCCGGTGGTCCCGCTGCCTTCCTCCGGGTGTGCCCTCTCCGGGGATACCATGCGCGGGGTGTGCGAACCCTCCCGGGGGTCCAGGAACCGGTGCCAAACACCCCGCGCACAGCGATCTCGACCTTGTCAATGTTACGCTCAGCCTACTTCGGGGCCACGCTGCACCGCCCGTGCGGGTTCGCGCACCCACCCGGTGGTCCCGCTGCCTTCCTCCGGGTGTGCCCTCTCCGGGGATACCATGCGCGGGGTGTGCGAACCCTCCCGGGGGTCCAGGGACCGGTGCCAAACACCCCGCGCACAGCGATCTCGACCTTGTCAATGTTACGCTCAGCCTACTTCGGGGCCACGCTGCACCGCCCGTGCGGGTTCGCGCACCCACCCGGTGGTCCCGCTGCCTTCCTCCGGGTGTGCCCTCTCCGGGGATACCATGCGCGGGGTGTGCGAACCCTCCCGGGGGTCCAGGGACCGGTGCCAAACACCCCGCGCACAGCGATCTCGACCTTGTCAATGTTACGCTCAGCCTACTTCGGGGCCACGCTGCACCGCCCGTGCGGGTTCGCGCACCCACCCGGTGGTCCCGCTGCCTTCCTCCGGGTGTGCCCTCTCCGGGGATACCATGCGCGGGGTGTGCGAACCTTCCCGGGGGTCCAGGGACCGGTGCCAAACACCCCGCGCACAGCGATCTCGACCTTGTCAATGTTACGCTCAGCCTACTTCGGGGCCACGCTGCACCGCCCGTGCGGGTTCGCGCACCCACCCGGTGGTCCCGCTGCCTTCCTCCGGGTGTGCCCTCTCCGGGGATACCATGCGCGGGGTGTGCGAACCCTCCCGGGGGTCCAGGGACCGGTCCCAAACACCCCGCGCACAGCGATCTCGACCTTGTCAATGTTACGCTCAGCCTACTTCGGGGCCACGCTGCACCGCCCGTGCGGGTTCGCGCACCCACCCGGTGGTCCCGCTGCCTTCCTCCGGGTGTGCCCTCTCCGGGGATACCATGCGCGGGGTGTGCGAACCCTCCCGGGGGTCCAGGGACCGGTCCCAAACACCCCGCGCACAGCGATCTCGACCTTGTCAATGTTACGCTCAGCCTACTTCGGGGCCACGCTGCACCGCCCGTGCGGGTTCGCGCACCCACCCGGTGGTCCCGCTGCCTTCCTCCGGGTGTGCCCTCTCCGGGGATACCATGCGCGGGGTGGGCGAAGCCTCCCGGGGGTCCAGGGACCGGTCCCAAACACCCCGCGCACAGCGATCTCGACCTTGTCAATGTTACGCTCAGCCTACTTCGGGGCCACGCTGCACCGCCCGTGCGGGTTCGCGCACCCACCCGGTGGTCCCGCTGCCTTCCTCCGGGTGTGCCCTCTCCGGGGATACCATGCGCGGGGTGTGCGAACCCTCCCGGGGGTCCAGGGATCGGTGCCAAACACCCCGCGCACAGCGATCTCGACCTTGTCAATGTTACGCTCAGCCTACTTCGGGGCCACGCTGCACCGCCCGTGCGGGTTCGCGCACCCACCCGGTGGTCCCGCTGCCTTCCTCCGGGTGTGCCCTCTCCGGGGATACCATGCGCGGGGTGTGCGAACCCTCCCGGGGGTCCAGGGACCGGTCCCAAACACCCCGCGCACAGCGATCTCGACCTTGTCAATGTTACGCTCAGCCTACTTCGGGGCCACGCTGCACCGCCCGTGCGGGTTCGCGCACCCACCCGGTGGTCCCGCTGCCTTCCTTCGGGTGTGCCCTCTCCGGGGATACCATGCGCGGGGTGGGCGAAGCCTCCCGGGGGTCCAGGGACCGGTCCCAAACACCCCGCGCACAGCGATCTCGACCTTGTCAATGTTACGCTCAGCCTACTTCGGGGCCACGCTGCACCGCCCGTGCGGGTTCGCGCACCCACCCGGTGGTCCCGCTGCCTTCCTCCGGGTGTGCCCTCTCCGGGGATACCATGCGCGGGGTGTGCGAACCCTCCCGGGGGTCCAGGGACCGGTCCCAAACACCCCGCGCACAGCGATCTCGACCTTGTCAATGTTACGCTCAGCCTACTTCGGGGCCACGCTGCACCGCCCGTGCGGGTTCGCGCACCCACCCGGTGGTCCCGCTGCCTTCCTCCGGGTGTGCCCTCTCCGGGGATAACATGCGCGGGGTGTGCGAACCCTCCCGGAGGTCCAGGGACCGGTCCCAAACACCCCGCGCACAGCGATCTCGACCTTGTCAATGTTACGCTCAGCCTACTTCGGGGCCACGCTGCACCGCCCGTGCGGGTTCGCGCACCCACCCGGTGGTCCCGCTGCCTTCCTCCGGGTGTGCCCTCTCTGGGGATATCATGCGCGGGGTGTGCGAACCCTCCCGGGGGTCCAGGGACCGGTCCCAAACACCCCGCGCACAGCGATCTCGACCTTGTCAATGTTACGCTCAGCCTACTTCGGGGCCACGCTGCACCGCCCGTGCGGGTTCGCGCACCCACCCGGTGGTCCCGCTGCCTTCCTCCGGGTGTGCCCTCTCCGGGGATACCATGCGCGGGGTGTGCGAACCCTCCCGGGGGTCCAGGGACCGGTCCCAAACACCCCGCGCACAGCGATCTCGACCTTGTCAATGTTACGCTCAGCCTACTTCGGGGCCACGCTGCACCGCCCGTGCGGGTTCGCGCACCCACCCGGTGGTCCCGCTGCCTTCCTCCGGGTGTGCCCTCTCTGGGGATACCATGCGCGGGGTGTGCGAACCCTCCCGGAGGTCCAGGGACCGGTCCCAAACACCCCGCGCACAGCGATCTCGACCTTGTCAATGTTACGCTCAGCCTACTTCGGGGCCACGCTGCACCGCCCGTGCGGGTTCGCGCACCCACCCGGTGGTCCCGCTGCCTTCCTCCGGGTGTGCCCTCTCTGGGGATACCATGCGCGGGGTGTGCGAACCCTCCCGGGGGTCCAGGGACCGGTGCCAAACACCCCGCGCACAGCGATCTCGACCTTGTCAATGTTACGCTCAGCCTAGTTCGGGGCCACGCTGCACCGCCCGTGCGGGTTCGCGCACCCACCCGGTGGTCCCGCTGCCTTCCTCCGGGTGTGCCCTCTCCGGGGATACCATGCGCGGGGTGTGCGAACCCTCCCGGGGGTCCAGGGACCGGTGCCAAACACCCCGCGCACAGCGATCTCGACCTTGTCAATGTTACGCTCAGCCTACTTCGGGGCCACGCTGCACCGCCCGTGCGGGTTCGCGCACCCACCCGGTGGTCCCGCTGCCTTCCTCCGGGTGTGCCCTCTCTGGGGATACCATGCGCGGGGTGTGCGAACCCTCCCGGGGGTCCAGGGACCGGTGCCAAACACCCCGCGCACAGCGATCTCGACCTTGTCAATGTTACGCTCAGCCTACTTCGGGGCCACGCTGCACCGCCCGTGCGGGTTCGCGCACCCACCCGGTGGTCCCGCTGCCTTCCTCCGGGTGTGCCCTCTCCGGGGATACCATGCGCGGGGTGTGCGAACCCTCCCGGGGGTCCAGGGACCGGTCCCAAACACCCCGCACACAGCGATCTCGACCTTGTCAATGTTACGCTCAGCCTACTTCGGGGCCACGCTGCACCGCCCGTGCGGGTTCGCGCACCCACCCGGTTGTCCCGCTGCCTTCCTCCGGGTGTGCCCTCTCTGGGGATACCATGCGCGGGGTGTGCGAACCCTCCCGGGGGTCCAGGGACCGGTGCCAAACACCCCGCGCACAGCGATCTCGACCTTGTCAATGTTACGCTCAGCCTACTTCGGGGCCACGCTGCACCGCCCGTGCGGGTTCGCGCACCCACCCGGTGGTCCCGCTGCCTTCCTCCGGGTGTGCCCTCTCCGGGGATACCATGCGCGGGGTGGGCGAAGCCTCCCGGGGGTCCAGGGACCGGTGCCAAACACCCCGCGCACAGCGATCTCGACCTTGTCAATGTTACGCTCAGCCTACTTCGGGGCCACGCTGCACCGCCCGTGCGGGTTCGCGCACCCACCCGGTGGTCCCGCTGCCTTCCTCCGGGTGTGCCCTCTCCGGGGATACCATGCGCGGGGTGTGCGAACCCTCCCGGGGGTCCAGGGACCGGTGCCAAACACCCCGCGCACAGCGATCTCGACCTTGTCAATGTTACGCTCAGCCTACTTCGGGGCCACGCTGCACCGCCCGTACGGGTTCGCGCACCCACCCGGTGGTCCCGCTGCCTTCCTCCGGGTGTGCCCTATCCGGGGATACCATGCGCGGGGTGTGCGACCCCTCCCGGGGGTCCAGGGACCGGTCCCAAACACCCCGCGCACAGCGATCTCGACCTTGTCAATGTTACGCTCAGCCTACTTCGGGGCCACGCTGCACCGCCCGTGCGGGTTCGCGCACCCACCCGGTGGTCCCGCTGCCTTCCTCCGGGTGTGCCCTCTCCGGGGATACCATGCGCGGGGTGGGCGAAGCCTCCCGGGGGTCCAGGGACCGGTCCCAAACACCCCGCGCACAGCGATCTCGACCTTGTCAATGTTACGCTCAGCCTACTTCGGGGCCACGCTGCACCGCCCGTGCGGGTTCGCGCACCCACCCGGTGGTCCCGCTGCCTTCCTCCGGGTGTGCCCTCTCCGGGGATACCATGCGCGGGGTGGGCGAAGCCTCCCGGGGGTCCAGGGACCGGTCCCAAACACCCCGCGCACAGCGATCTCGACCTTGTCAATGTTACGCTCAGCCTACTTCGGGGCCACGCTGCACCGCCCGTGCGGGTTCGCGCACCCACCCGGTGGTCCCGCTGCCTTCCTCCGGGTGTGCCCTCTCCGGGGATACCATGCGCGGGGTGGGCGAAGCCTCCCGGGGGTCCAGGGACCGGTCCCAAACACCCCGCGCACAGCGATCTCGACCTTGTCAATGTTACGCTCAGCCTACTTCGGGGCCACGCTGCACCGCCCGTGCGGGTTCGCGCACCCACCCGGTGGTCCCGCTGCCTTCCTCCGGGTGTGCCCTCTCCGGGGATACCATGCGCGGGGTGGGCGAAGCCTCCCGGGGGTCCAGGGACCGGTCCCAAACACCCCGCGCACAGCGATCTCGACCTTGTCAATGTTACGCTCAGCCTACTTCGGGGCCACGCTGCACCGCCCGTGCGGGTTCGCGCACCCACCCGGTGGTCCCGCTGCCTTCCTCCGGGTGTGCCCTCTCTGGGGATACCGTGCCCGGGGTGGGCGCGCCCTGCCTGGGATGCAGGGACCCGCGCTTAGCCCCCCGGGCACGTCGATCGGGACTTTGTCAATTTTACTCTCAGCCTACGAAGGAGCTCCGCCGGGCCGCCCGACGGGGTCCGCCCACCCGCCCGGCGGTACCGCTGCCTTCCTCCGGCTGTCCGCTCTCCCGGGGTGGGCTCGGCGGGGTCCGGTGGCCGTCGGGGAGCCGTCCCGCCCGCCCGCGTGTCTCCTGGGACGGCTCGGCCCCCCTCCGCGAGGGAGGCCGAGGGAGGGCGGCCGAGGTGCGGTCCTGCTGCGCGCACTCCGACGCCCGCGGCTTAGGGGAGAGGCCCGGGGAGCGAGGCGTGCCGACGCGGGACCGGAGTCTCGCGGGCAGCCTCGAGGACCCCGAGGGGCCTTGGGTCTCCCGCGCCTGGACGCGGTTGCGCTTCCTGCCGGACCGCCCGGCCGCCCCTCCCTATGCCCTTCGGGACCGCCGACCCCTCCGCCGCTCCGGGTTCCGGGATCCCGTGCCCGGGGTGGGCGCGCCCTGCCTGGGATGCAGGGACCCGCGCTTAGCCCCCCGGGGACACGCCGATCGGGACTTTGTCGATTTTACGCTCAGCCTACGAAGGAGCTCCGCCGGGCCGCCCGACGGGGTCTGCTCACCCGCCCGGCGGTACCGCTGCCTTCCTCCGGGTGTCCGCTCTCCAAGGATCCCGTGCCCGGGGTGGGCTCGGCGGGGTCCGGTGGCCGTCGGGGAGCCGTCCCGCCCGCGTGTCTCCTGGGACGGCTCGGCCCCCCTCCGCGAGGGAGGCCGAGGGAGGGCAGCCGAGGTGCGGTCCTGCTGCGCGCACTCCGACGCCCGCGGCTTAGGGGAGAGGCCCGGGGAGCGAGGCGTGCCGACGCGGGACCGGAGTCTCGCGGGCAGCCTCGAGGACCCCGAGGGGCCTTGGGTCTCCCGCGCCGGGTCGCGGTTGCGCTTCCTGCCGGACCGCCCGGCCGCCCCTCCCTATGCCCTTCGGGACCGCCGACCCCTCCGCCGCTCCGGGTTCCGGGATCCCGTGCCCGAGGTGGGCGCGCCCTGCCTGGGATGCAGGGACCCGCGCTTAGCCCCCCGGGGACGCGCCGATCGGGACTTTGTCGATTTTACGCTCAGCCTACGAAGGAGCTCCGCCGGGCCGCCCGACTGGGTCCGCTCACCCGCCCGGCGGTACCGCTGCCTTCCTCCGGGTGTCCGCTCTCCAAGGATCCCGTGCCCGGGTTGGGCTCGGCGGGGTCCGGTGGCCGTCAGGGAGCCGTCCCGCCCGCCCGCGTGTTCTGGGACGGCTCGGCCCCCCTCCGCGAGGGAGGCCGAGGGAGGGCAGCCGAGGTGCGGTCCTGCTGCGCGCACTCCGACGCCCGCGGCTTAGGGGAGAGGCCCGGGGAGCGAGGCGCGCCGACGCGGGACCGGAGTCTCGCGGGCAGCCTCGAGGACCCCGAGGGGCCTTGGGTCTCCCGCGCCTGGACGCGGTTGCGCTTCCTGCCGGACCGCCCGGCCGCCCCTCCCTATGCCCTTCGGGACCGCCGACCCCTCCGCCGCTCCGGGTTCCGGGATCCCGTGCCCGAGGTGGGCGCGCCCTGCCTGGGATGCAGGGACCCGCGCTTAGCCCCCCGGGCACGTCGATCGGGACTTTGTCGATTTTACTCTCAGCCTACGAAGGAGCTCCGCCGGGCCGCCCGACGGGGTCCGCCCACCCGCCCGGCGGTACCGCTGCCTTCCTCCGTTTGTCCGCTCTCCAAGGATCCCGTGCCCGGGGTGGGCTCGGCGGGGTCCGGTGGCCGTCGGGGAGCCGTCCCGCCCGCCCGCGTGTTCTGGGACGGCTCGGCCCCCCTCCGCGAGGGAGGCCGAGGGAGGGCAGCCGAGGTGCGGTCCTGCTGCGCGCACTCCGACGCCCGCGGCTTAGGGGAGAGGCCCGGGGAGCGAGGCGCGCCGACGCGGGACCGGAGTCTCGCGGGCAGCCTCGAGGACCCCGAGGGGCCTTGGGTCTCCCGCGCCGGGACGCGGTTGCGCTTCCTGCCGGACCGCCCGGCCGCCCCTCCCTATGCCCTTCGGGACCGCCGACCCCTCCGCCGCTCCGGGATCCCGTGCCCGGGGTGGGCGCGCCCTGCCTGGGATGCAGGGACCCGCGCTTGGGATGCAGGGACACGTCGATCGGGACTTTGTCGATTTTACGCTCAGCCTACGAAGGAGCTCCGCCGGGCCGCCCGACGGGGTCCGCCCACCCGCCCGGCGGCACCGCTGCCTTTCTCCGGGGGGGTACGGTGGCCGTCGGGGAGCCGTCCCGCTCGCGCGTCTCCTGGGACGGCTCGGCCCCCCTCCGCGAGGGAGGCCGAGGGAGGGCAGCCGAGGCGCGGTCCCGCTGCGCGCACTCCGACGCCCGCGGCTTAGGGGAGAGGCCCTGGGGCCTTGGGTCTCCCTCGCCGGGACGCGGTTGCGCTTCCTGCCGGACCGCCCGGCCACCCTCCCTGTGCCCTTCGTGACCGCCGACCCCTCGTCGCGCATCTGGCGGCAGCCGCCGCCTCCGCACCGGCGCGATGCGGCATCTGGGGGGAGGGGGACCCTCTCGCCTTTACTGACACGGGCTCCGCAGAGTGGCTAGCTCCCTGCCGGATCGCGCTTCGTTAGATCGATCGAGGGACCTTCAAAGACGGATATAGCCTTCCGGACCGTGCCGTGGCGCGACTCGGCACCGGGGGGATCGAGACCCTTCGCCGACACGGGCTCCGGGGCCCGGCCGGACGAGGGGGTCGGTCCCCGCCGGATCGCGCGTCGAAACGACCGTCTGGGGATATTGCGAATGATGCCGTTCTCTCCGGACACATCTGGGGGAGCCCGCTCCGTGCCGCTCAAGCTCGCCTCCCGGGAGGGACGACCCCTTTCCCGGCGGGAGTTCCGCCGGGAGGGGGTATACCCTAAGGGCCCCCCCCCCCCCCGAGCCCCGGCACGATGCGGCGTCAGGGGGAGCGAGACCATCTCGCCTTCGCCGACACGGGCTCCGGAGCCCGGCCGAACGAGAGGGTCGCTCCCCGCCGGATCGCGCCTCGCCAGATCGATCGAGGGACCTTCAGAGGATGAAAAACCGAGAAATTACGCCCATAGCTCGGCCCCTCCGGTCCAAAGAGGGTGCCGGCAGGGCACGCGCGCATCACCCCCGGGACCGGGGGACTTCGGCGGACCGCCCGCCGAAGTTGCTCGACTCGCTCGACGTCCCGGCCCTCTGGCACGGGTGGCCGTTCCGCTGCAACTGTTCCCAAGGACGGCGCGCCCTGCCTGGGTACAGGGACCCGCGCCTCCCGCCCTTTTAGCCTCTCTGGGTCTGTGCGTGTAAAGGGGACCCTTCCGGAGGCTTTGCCCGGGGACCGACCGGCCCCGGGTCGGGTACGCGAACCGGACCCGTTCCCCCCGGCATTCACCGAGGGAGAAGGCAGAGGTTCGTCCGCAGGGGAGCACACGCTCGGCCCTGGCGTAACCCGAGAGAGCGGCCGTGCTTCTCGCTCCCCTGCTATCCCCGGGCAGGCGGCCGTTCTGAGGTAGCCGGTCGCCGCGCTGCGATACAGTTTTATGAACGCGTGCCGCTCTGCCATGCCCGACTCGTGGAACCGTCACCCGGATACGGCCTTCGAATCAGTTCTCATAGCGGTTCTCGGTTTCGAGATAATCGACAGGCCCGGAAGTCTTTCGGGGGACCCTTCCAGAGGCCTTGCCCGGGTTCGGTGGACCCTGCCTGGGCACAGGGACCCCCTCGGCTCCCCCCATGGCTGACAACCGGGACTCGTATTCTGTCAGGGGTACGTGTCGCCCATCCTGTTCCCAAGGACGGCGCGCCCTGCCTGGGTACAGGGACCCGCGCCTCCCGCCCTTTTAGCCTCTCCGAGTCTGTGCGTGTAAGGGGACCCTTCCGGAGGCTTTGCCCGGGGACCGCCCAGCCCCGGGTCGGGTACGAGAACCGGACCCGTTCCCCCGGCATTCACCGAGGGAGAAGGCAGAGGTCCATCCGCAGGGGAGCCCGCGCTCGGCCCTGGCGTACCCCGGGAGAGCAGCCGTGCTTCTCGCTCTCCTGCTATCCCCAGGCAGGTGGCCGTTCTGCGGTAGCCGGTCGCCATGCTGCTATGCAGTTTTATGAACGCGTGCCGCTCTGTCATGCCCGACTCGTGGAACTGTCACCCGGATTCGGCCTTCGAATCCGTTCTCATAGCGGTTCTCGGTTTCGAGATAATCGTCAGGCCCGGAAGTCTTTCGGGGGACCCTTCCAGAGGCATTGCCCGAGTTCGGTGGACCCTGCCTGGGCACAGGGACTCACGACTCCCCCAGGGCTGACAGCCGGGACTCGTATTCTGTCAGGGGTACGTGTCGCCCATCCTGTTCCCAAGGACGGCGCGCCCTGCCTGGGTACAGGGACCCGCGCCTCCCGCCCTTTTAGCCTCTCCGGGTCTGTGCGTGTAAGGGGACCCTTCCGGAGGCTTTGCCCGGGGACCGCGCAAGCCCCGGGTCGGGTACGTGAACCGGCCCCGTCTCCCCCCCCCCCCCCCCGGAATTCACCGTGGGAGAAGGCAGGGGTTCTTCCGCAGGCGAGCCCGCGCTCGGCCCTGGCGTACCCCGAGAGAGCAGCCGTGCTTCTCGCTCTCCTGCTATCCCCAGGCAGGTGGCCGTTCTGAGGTAGCCGGTCGCCATGCTGCTATGCAGTTTTATGAACGCGTGCCACTCTGTCATGCCCGACTCGTGGAACTGTCACCCGGATACGGCCTTCGAATCTGTTCTCATAGCGGTTCTCGGTTTCGAGATAATCGTCAGGCCTGGAAGTCGTCCGGGTGACCCTTCCGGAGACCTTGCCCAGGGGAGGTGAGCCCTCCTCGGGTAGTCGTCCGGCCGGGTGCCCTCGAGAGAACCAGGGGGGGGGGCTTTGATTTTATTTTATTTTTTTTTTTCTTTCAAAGTCCCACCGGAAGTCTCACAGGGGACCCTCCGCGGGGGCATACCCGGCTATGGTGCGCCCTCCTCGGGTAGTCTGACCACCTCTCCCCCCACCTCTGCGGAATTTTTATTTTATTTTTTCTCAATTTTATGCTCAGGGCAACCTTGCTCTAGCG
>NW_026610778.1:55000-70000 GCF_029499605.1 Hyla sarda
GGGCCCTCGGCCGACCGGACGTCGTACTCGCTCGACTATGTCGAATATGTCGACGCTTCCCCTTCCCCGCCGCGGGGGGGTCCGCGTCGACGATCCTGTGCCCAAGGATAGCGCGCCCTGCCTGGGTACAGGGACCCGCGCCTCCCGCCCTGGTTCTCTGTCAAAAGTCCCGAGGCCTGGAAGTCTGTCAGGGGACCCTTCCGGAGGCCTCGCCCGGGTTCGGTGCACCCTGCCTGGGCACAGGGACACACACTTACCCCTGGCCGACAACCAGACTTTGACATTTTTCCGTCTGGCCCACCCCGGGGGGGGTCCAGGGGCGTCGGGGGCCCTCGGCCGACCGGACGTCGTACTCGCTCGACTATGTCGAATATGTCGACGCTTCCCCTTCCCCGCCGCGGGAGGGCCGCGTCGACGATCCTTTGCCCAAGGATAGCGCGCCCTGCCTGGGTACAGGGACCCGCGCCTCCCGCCCTTGATCCTTCTCAAATGTCCCGAGGCCTGGAAGTCCGTCAGGGGAGCCTTCCGGAGGCCTCGCCCGGGTTCGGTGCACCCTGCCTGGGCACAGGGACACACACTTACCCCTGGCCGACAACCAGACTTTGACATTTTTCCGTCTGGCCCACCCCGGGGGGGGGGGTCCAGGGGCGTCGGGGGCCCTCGGCCGACCGGACGTCGTACTCGCTCGACTATGTCGAATATGTCGACGCTTCCCCTTCCCCGCCGCGGGGGGGTCCGCGTCGACGATCCTTTGCCCAAGGATAGCGCGCCCTGCCTGGGTACAGGGACCCGCGCCTCCCGCCCTTGATCCTTCTCAAATGTCCCGAGGCCTGGAAGTCCGTCAGGGGAGCCTTCCGGAGGCCTCGCCCGGGTTCGGTGCACCCTGCCTGGGCACAGGGACACACACTTACCCCTGGCCGACAACCAGACTTTGACATTTTTCCGTCTGGCCCACCCCGGGGGGGGGGGTCCAGGGGCATCGGGGGCCCTCGGCCGACCGGACGTCGTACTCGCTCGACTATGTCGAATATGTCGACGCTTCCCCTTCCCCGCCGCGGGAGGGTCCGTGTCGACGATCCTTTGCCCAAGGATGGCGCGCCCTGTCTGGGTACAGGGACCCGCGCCTCCCGCCCTTGATCCTTCTCAAATGTCCCGAGGCCTGGAAGTCCGTCAGGGGACCCTTCCGGAGGCCTCGTCCGGGTTCGGTGCACCCTGCCTGGGCACAGGGACACACACTTACCCCTGGCCGACAACCAGACTTTGACATTTTTCCGTCTGGCCCACCCCGGGGGGGGGGGGGTCCAGGGGCGTCGGGGGCCCTCGGCCGACCGGACGTCGTACTCGCTCGACTATGTCGAATATGTCGACGCTTCCCCTTCCCCGCCGCGGGGGGGTCCGCGTCGACGATCCTTTGCCGAAGGATAGCGCGCCCTGCCTGGGTACAGGGACCCGCGCCTCCCGCCCTTGATCCTTCTCAAATGTCCCGAGGCCTGGAAGTCCGTCAGGGGAGCCTTCCGGAGGCCTCGCCCGGGTTCGGTGCACCCTGCCTGGGCACAGGGACACACACTTACCCCTGGCCGACAACCAGACTTTGACATTTTTCCGTCTGGCCCACCCCGGGGGGGGGGGTCCAGGGGCGTCGGGGGCCCTCGGCCGACCGGACGTCGTACTCGCTCGACTATGTCGAATATGTCGACGCTTCCCCTTCCCCGCCGCGGGAGGGCCGCGTCGACGATCCTTTGCCCAAGGATAGCGCGCCCTGCCTGGGTACAGGGACCCGCGCCTCCCGCCCTTGATCCTTCTCAAATGTCCCGAGGCCTGGAAGTCCGTCAGGGGAGCCTTCCGGAGGCCTCGCCCGGGTTCGGTGCACCCTGCCTGGGCACAGGGACACACACTTACCCCTGGCCGACAACCAGACTTTGACATTTTTCCGTCTGGCCCACCCCGGGGGGGGGGGTCCAGGGGCATCGGGGGCCCTCGGCCGACCGGACGTCGTACTCGCTCGACTATGTCGAATATGTCGACGCTTCCCCTTCCCCGCCGCGGGGGGGTCCGCGTCGACGATCCTTTGCCCAAGGATAGCGCGCCCTGCCTGGGTACAGGGACCCGCGCCTCCCGCCCTTGATCCTTCTCAAATGTCCCGAGGCCTGGAAGTCCGTCAGGGGAGCCTTTCGGAGGCCTCGCCCGGGTTCGGTGCACCCTGCCTGGGCACAGGGACACACACTTACCCCTGGCCGACAACCAGACTTTGACATTTTTCCGTCTGGCCCACCCCGGGGGGGGGTCCAGGGGCATCGGGGGCCCTCGGCCGACCGGACGTCGTACTCGCTCGACTATGTCGAATATGTCGACGCTTCCCCTTCCCCGCCGCGGGGGGGTCCGCGTCGACGATCTTGTGCCCAAGGATAGCGCGCCCTGCCTGGGTACAGGGACCCGCGCCTCCCGCCCTTGATCTCTCTCAAATGTTCCAAAGCCTGGAAGTCCATCAGGGGACCCTTCCGGAGGCCTCGCCCGGGTTCGGTGCACCCTGCCTGGGCACAGGGACACACACTTACCCCTGGCCGACAACCGGACTTTGACATTTTCTGTCTGGCCCACACTGGGGGGGTCCGGGGGGACGGGCACCCTCGGCGGACCGCCCGCCAGACTGGCTCGACTCGCTCGACGTCCCAGCTCTCTGGCACAGGAGGCCGTTCTAAGATACCCGGTCGCTATGCTGTGATACACTTTTATGAAAGCGTACCACTCCGACATGCCCAGCTCATGGAACTGTCGCCTGGATTCGGCTTTCAAATACGATCTCATAGTGGTTCTCAGTTTTGAGATAATCATCATGTCTGGAGGTCTGTCAGGGGACCCTTCCAGATGACTTGCCCGGGTTCAGTGCACCCTGCCTGGGCACAGGGACACACACTTCCCACGGGCCAACCACCCGACTTTTAACATTTTCCCTCTTGACTCCGGGTTGGCGCGTCGGCACCACCCCGGGGGCATCGGGGGCTCTCGGCCGACCGGACGTCGTACTCGCTCGACTATGTCGAATATGTCGACGCTTCCCCTTCCCCGCCGCGGGGGGGTCCGCGTCGACGATCCTTTGCCCAAGGATAGCGCGCCCTGCCTGGGTACAGGGACCCGCGCCTCCCGCCCTTGATCCTTCTCAAATGTCCCGAGGCCTGGAAGTCCGTCAGGGGAGCCTTCCGGAGGCCTCGCCCGGGTTCGGTGCACCCTGCCTGGGCACAGGGACACACACTTACCCCTGGCCGACAACCAGACTTTGACATTTTTCCGTCTGGCCCACCCCGGAGGGGGGGGGGGGGGGGGGTCCAGGGGCATCGGGGGCCCTCGTCCGACCGGACGTCGTACTCGCTCGACTATGTCGAATATGTCGACGCTTCCCCTTCCCCGCCGCGGGGGGGTCCGCGTCGACGATCCTGTGCCCAAGGATAGCGCGCCCTGCCTGGGTACAGGGACCCGCGCCTCCCGCCCTGGTTCTCTGTCAAAAGTCCCGAGGCCTGGAGGTCTGTCAGGGGACCCTTCCGGAGGCCTCGCCCGGGTTCGGTGCACCCTGCCTGGGCACAGGGACACACACTTACCCCTGGCCGACAACCAGACTTTGACATTTTTCCGTCTGGCCCACCCCGGGGGGGGGGGGGTCCAGGGGCATCGGGGGCCCTCGGCCGACCGGACGTCGTACTCGCTCGACTATGTCGAATATGTCGACGCTTCCCCTTCCCCGCCGCGGGGGGGTCCGCGTCGACGATCCTTTGCCGAAGGATAGCGCGCCCTGCCTGGGTACAGGGACCCGCGCCTCCCGCCCTTGATCCTTCTCAAATGTCCCGAGGCCTGGAAGTCCGTCAGGGGACCCTTCCGGAGGCCTCGCCCGGGTTCGGTGCACCCTGCCTGGGCACAGGGACACACACTTACCCCTGGCCGACAACCAGACTTTGACATTTTTCCGTCTGGCCCACCCCGGGGGGGGGGGGGGGTCCAGGGGCATCGGGGGCCCTCGGCCGACCGGACGTCGTACTCGCTCGACTATGTCGAATATGTCGACGCTTCCCCTTCCCCGCCGCGGGGGGGTCCGCGTCGACGATCCTGTGCCCAAGGATGGCGCGCCCTGCCTGGGTACAGGGACCCGCGCCTCCCGCCCTGGTTCTCTGTCAAAAGTCCCGAGGCCTGGAGGTCTGTCAGGGGACCCTTCCGGAGGCCTCGCCCGGGTTCGGTGCACCCTGCCTGGGCACAGGGACACACACTTACCCCTGGCCGACAACCAGACTTTGACATTTTTCCGTCTGGCCCACCCCGGGGGGGGGTCCAGGCGCATCGGGGGCCCTCGGCCGACCGGACGTCGTACTCGCTCGACTATGTCGAATATGTCGACGCTTCCCCTTCCCCGCCGCGGGGGGGTCCGCTTCGACGATCTTGTGCCCAAGGATAGCGCACCCTGCCTGGGTACAGGGACCCGCGCCTCCCGCCCTTGATCTCTCTCAAATGTTCCAAAGCCTGGAAGTCTGTCAGGGGACCCTTCCGGAGGCCTCGCCCGGGTTCGGTGCACCCTGCCTGGGCACAGGGACACACACTTACCCCTGGCCGACAACCAGACTTTGACATTTTTCCGTCTGGCCCACCCCGGGGGGGGGGTCCAGGGGCATCGGGGGCCCTCGGCCGACCGGACGTCGTACTCGCTCGACTATGTCGAATATGTCGACGCTTCCCCTTCCCCGCCGCGGGGGGGGGTCCGCGTCGACGATCCTGTGCCCAAGGACGGTGCACCCTGCCTGGGCACAGGGACACACACGTCAATCGGGACTTTGTCGCTCAGCCTAAGAAGGTCGGCCTGAAGCACTGTCGTGCGTCCCGACGGGGTCCGCACACCCGCCCGCCGGTGCCGCTGCCTTCCTCTGGGTGTGCCCTCTCCGGGGATACCATGCGCGGGGTGTGCGAACCCTCCCGGGGGTCCAGGGACCGGTGCCAAACACCCCGCACACAGCGATCTCGACCTTGTCAATGTTACGCTCAGCCTACTTCGGGGCCACGCTGCACCGCCCGTGCGGGTTCGCGCACCCACCCGGTGGTCCCGCTGCCTTCCTCCGGGTGTGCCCTCTCCGGGGATACCATGCGCGGGGTGTGCGAACCCTCCCGGGGGTCCAGGGACCGGTCCCAAACACCCCGCACACAGCGATCCCGACCTTGTCAATGTTACGCTCAGCCTACTTCGGGGCCACGCTGCACCGCCCGTGCGGGTTCGCGCACCCACCCGGTGGTCCCGCTGCCTTCCTCCGGGTGTGCCCTCTCCGGGGATACCATGCGCGGGGTGTGCGAACCCTCCCGGGGGTCCAGGGACCGGTCCCAAACACCCCGCGCACAGCGATCTCGACCTTGTCAATGTTACGCTCAGCCTACTTCGGGGCCACGCTGCACCGCCCGTGCGGGTTCGCGCACCCACCCGGTGGTCCCGCTGCCTTCCTCCGGGTGTGCCCTCTCCGGGGATACCATGCGCGGGGTGTGCGAACCCTCCCGGGGGTCCAGGGACCGGTCCCAAACACCCCGCGCACAGCGATCTCGACCTTGTCAATGTTACGCTCAGCCTACTTCGGGGCCACGCTGCACCGCCCGTGCGGGTTCGCGCACCCACCCGGTGGTCCCGCTGCCTTCCTCCGGGTGTGCCCTCTCTGGGGATACCATGCGCGGGGTGTGCGAACCCTCCCGGAGGTCCAGGGACCGGTCCCAAACACCCCGCGCACAGCGATCTCGACCTTGTCAATGTTACGCTCAGCCTACTTCGGGGCCACGCTGCACCGCCCGTGCGGGTTCGCGCACCCACCCGGTGGTCCCGCTGCCTTCCTCCGGGTGTGCCCTCTCCGGGGATACCATGCGCGGGGTGTGCGAACCCTCCCGGGGGTCCAGGGACCGGTCCCAAACACCCCGCGCACAGCGATCTCGACCTTGTCAATGTTACGCTCAGCCTACTTCGGGGCCACGCTGCACCGCCCGTGCGGGTTCGCGCACCCACCCGGTGGTCCCGCTGCCTTCCTCCGGGTGTGCCCTCTCCGGGGATACCATGCGCGGGGTGTGCGAACCCTCCCGGGGGTCCAGGGACCGGTGCCAAACACCCCGCGCACAGCGATCTCGACCTTGTCAATGTTACGCTCAGCCTACTTCGGGGCCACGCTGCACCGCCCGTGCGGGTTCGCGCACCCACCCGGTGGTCCCGCTGCCTTCCTCCGGGTGTGCCCTCTCCGGGGATACCATGCGCGGGGTGTGCGAACCCTCCCGGGGGTCCAGGGACCGGTGCCAAACACCCCGCGCACAGCGATCTCGACCTTGTCAATGTTACGCTCAGCCTACTTCGGGGCCACGCTGCACCGCCCGTGCGGGTTCGCGCACCCACCCGGTGGTCCCGCTGCCTTCCTCCGGGTGTGCCCTCTCCGGGGATACCATGCGCGGGGTGTGCGAACCCTCCCGGGGGTCCAGGGACCGGTGCCAAACACCCCGCGCACAGCGATCTCGACCTTGTCAATGTTACGCTCAGCCTACTTCGGGGCCACGCTGCACCGCCCGTGCGGGTTCGCGCACCCACCCGGTGGTCCCGCTGCCTTCCTCCGGGTGTGCCCTCTCCGGGGATACCATGCGCGGGGTGTGCGAACCTTCCCGGGGGTCCAGGGACCGGTGCCAAACACCCCGCGCACAGCGATCTCGACCTTGTCAATGTTACGCTCAGCCTACTTCGGGGCCACGCTGCACCGCCCGTGCGGGTTCGCGCACCCACCCGGTGGTCCCGCTGCCTTCCTCCGGGTGTGCCCTCTCCGGGGATACCATGCGCGGGGTGTGCGAACCCTCCCGGGGGTCCAGGGACCGGTGCCAAACACCCCGCGCACAGCGATCTCGACCTTGTCAATGTTACGCTCAGCCTACTTCGGGGCCACGCTGCACCGCCCGTGCGGGTTCGCGCACCCACCCGGTGGTCCCGCTGCCTTCCTCCGGGTGTGCCCTCTCCGGGGATACCATGCGCGGGGTGTGCGAACCCTCCCGGGGGTCCAGGAACCGGTGCCAAACACCCCGCGCACAGCGATCTCGACCTTGTCAATGTTACGCTCAGCCTACTTCGGGGCCACGCTGCACCGCCCGTGCGGGTTCGCGCACCCACCCGGTGGTCCCGCTGCCTTCCTCCGGGTGTGCCCTCTCCGGGGATACCATGCGCGGGGTGTGCGAACCCTCCCGGGGGTCCAGGAACCGGTGCCAAACACCCCGCGCACAGCGATCTCGACCTTGTCAATGTTACGCTCAGCCTACTTCGGGGCCACGCTGCACCGCCCGTGCGGGTTCGCGCACCCACCCGGTGGTCCCGCTGCCTTCCTCCGGGTGTGCCCTCTCCGGGGATACCATGCGCGGGGTGTGCGAACCCTCCCGGGGGTCCAGGGACCGGTGCCAAACACCCCGCGCACAGCGATCTCGACCTTGTCAATGTTACGCTCAGCCTACTTCGGGGCCACGCTGCACCGCCCGTGCGGGTTCGCGCACCCACCCGGTGGTCCCGCTGCCTTCCTCCGGGTGTGCCCTCTCCGGGGATACCATGCGCGGGGTGTGCGAACCCTCCCGGGGGTCCAGGGACCGGTGCCAAACACCCCGCGCACAGCGATCTCGACCTTGTCAATGTTACGCTCAGCCTACTTCGGGGCCACGCTGCACCGCCCGTGCGGGTTCGCGCACCCACCCGGTGGTCCCGCTGCCTTCCTCCGGGTGTGCCCTCTCCGGGGATACCATGCGCGGGGTGTGCGAACCTTCCCGGGGGTCCAGGGACCGGTGCCAAACACCCCGCGCACAGCGATCTCGACCTTGTCAATGTTACGCTCAGCCTACTTCGGGGCCACGCTGCACCGCCCGTGCGGGTTCGCGCACCCACCCGGTGGTCCCGCTGCCTTCCTCCGGGTGTGCCCTCTCCGGGGATACCATGCGCGGGGTGTGCGAACCCTCCCGGGGGTCCAGGGACCGGTGCCAAACACCCCGCGCACAGCGATCTCGACCTTGTCAATGTTACGCTCAGCCTACTTCGGGGCCACGCTGCACCGCCCGTGCGGGTTCGCGCACCCACCCGGTGGTCCCGCTGCCTTCCTCCGGGTGTGCCCTCTCCGGGGATACCATGCGCGGGGTGTGCGAACCCTCCCGGGGGTCCAGGAACCGGTGCCAAACACCCCGCGCACAGCGATCTCGACCTTGTCAATGTTACGCTCAGCCTACTTCGGGGCCACGCTGCACCGCCCGTGCGGGTTCGCGCACCCACCCGGTGGTCCCGCTGCCTTCCTCCGGGTGTGCCCTCTCCGGGGATACCATGCGCGGGGTGTGCGAACCCTCCCGGGGGTCCAGGAACCGGTGCCAAACACCCCGCGCACAGCGATCTCGACCTTGTCAATGTTACGCTCAGCCTACTTCGGGGCCACGCTGCACCGCCCGTGCGGGTTCGCGCACCCACCCGGTGGTCCCGCTGCCTTCCTCCGGGTGTGCCCTCTCCGGGGATACCATGCGCGGGGTGTGCGAACCCTCCCGGGGGTCCAGGGACCGGTCCCAAACATCCCGCGCACAGCGATCTCGACCTTGTCAATGTTACGCTCAGCCTACTTCGGGGCCACGCTGCACCGCCCGTGCGGGTTCGCGCACCCACCCGGTGGTCCCGCTGCCTTCCTCCGGGTGTGCCCTCTCCGGGGATACCATGCGCGGGGTGTGCGAACCCTCCCGGGGGTCCAGGGACCGGTGCCAAACACCCCGCGCACAGCGATCTCGACCTTGTCAATGTTACGCTCAGCCTACTTCGGGGCCACGCTGCACCGCCCGTGCGGGTTCGCGCACCCACCCGGTGGTCCCGCTGCCTTCCTCCGGGTGTGCCCTCTCCGGGGATACCATGCGCGGGGTGTGCGAACCCTCCCGGGGGTCCAGGGACCGGTGCCAAACACCCCGCGCACAGCGATCTCGACCTTGTCAATGTTACGCTCAGCCTACTTCGGGGCCACGCTGCACCGCCCGTGCGGGTTCGCGCACCCACCCGGTGGTCCCGCTGCCTTCCTCCGGGTGTGCCCTCTCCGGGGATACCATGCGCGGGGTGTGCGAACCCTCCCGGGGGTCCAGGAACCGGTGCCAAACACCCCGCGCACAGCGATCTCGACCTTGTCAATGTTACGCTCAGCCTACTTCGGGGCCACGCTGCACCGCCCGTGCGGGTTCGCGCACCCACCCGGTGGTCCCGCTGCCTTCCTCTGGGTGTGCCCTCTCCGGGGATACCATGCGCGGGGTGTGCGAACCCTCCCGGGGGTCCAGGGACCGGTCCCAAACATCCCGCGCACAGCGATCTCGACCTTGTCAATGTTACGCTCAGCCTACTTCGGGGCCACGCTGCACCGCCCGTGCGGGTTCGCGCACCCACCCGGTGGTCCCGCTGCCTTCTTCCGGGTGTGCCCTCTCTGGAGATACCATGCGCGGGGTGGGCGAACCCTCCCGGGGGTCCAGGGACCACTGCCGAACACCCCGCGCACAGCGATCGAGACCATGTCTATGTTACGCTCAGCCTACTTCGGGGCCACGCTGCACCGCCCGTGCGGGTTCGCGCACCCACCCGGTGGTCCCGCTGCCTTCCTCCGGGTGTGCCCTCTCTGGGGATACCATGCGCGGGGTGTGCGAACCCTCCCGGGGGTCCAGGGACCGGTGCCAAACACCCCGCACACAGCGAACTCGACCTTGTCAATGTTACGCTCAGCCTACTTTGGGGCCACGCTGCACCGCCCGTGCGGGTTCGCGCACCCACCCGTTGGTCCCGCTGCCTTCTTCCGGGTGTGCCCTCTCTGGGGATACCATGCGCGGGGTGGGCGAACCCTCCCGGGGGTCCAGGGACCACTGCCGGACACCCCGCGCACAGCGATCGAGACCATGTCTATGTTACGCTCAGCCTAATTCGGGGCCACGCTGCACCGCCCGTGCGGGTTCGCGCACCCACCCGGTGGTCCCGCTGCCTTCCTCCGGGTGTGCCCTCTCTGGGGATACCGTGCCCGGGGTGGGCGCGCCCTGCCTGGGATGCAGGGACCCGCGCTTAGCCCCCCGGGCACGTCGATCGGGACTTTGTCAATTTTACTCTCAGCCTACGAAGGAGCTCCGCCGGGCCGCCCGACGGGGTCCGCCCACCCGCCCGACGGTACCGCTGCCTTCCTCCGGCTGTCCGCTCTCCAAGGATCCCGTGCCCGGGGTGGGCTCGGCGGGGTCCGGTGGCCGTCGGGGAGCCGTCCCGCCCGCCCGCGTGTCTCCTGGGACGGCTCGGCCCCCCTCCGCGAGGGAGGCCGAGGGGGGGCGGCCGAGGTGCGGTCCTGCTGCGCGCACTCCGACGCCCGCGGCTTAGGGGAGAGGCCCGGGGAGCGAGGCGTGCCGACGCGGGACCGGAGTCTCGCGGGCAGCCTCGAGGACCCCGAGGGGCCTTGGGTCTCCCGCGCCGGGTCGCGGTTGCGCTTCCTGCCGGACCGCCCGGCCGCCCCTCCCTATGCCCTTCGGGACCGCCGACCCCTCCGCCGCTCCGGGTTCCGGGATCCCGTGCCCGAGGTGGGCGCGCCCTGCCTGGGATGCAGGGACCCGCGCTTAGCCCCCCGGGGACGCGCCGATCGGGACTTTGTCGATTTTACGCTCAGCCTACGAAGGAGCTCCGCCGGGCCGCCCGACGGGGTCTGCTCACCCGCCCGGCGGTACCGCTGCCTTCCTCCGGGTGTCCGCTCTCCAAGGATCCCGTGCCCGGGGTGGGCTCGGCGGGGTCCGGTGGCCGTCGGGGAGCCGTCCCGCCCGCGTGTCTCCTGGGACGGCTCGGCCCCCCTCCGCGAGGGAGGCCGAGGGGGGGTGGCCGAGGTGCGGTCCTGCTGCGCGCACTCCGACGCCCGCGGCTTAGGGGAGAGGCCCGGGGAGCGAGGCGTGCCGACGCGGGACCGGAGTCTCGCGGGCAGCCTCGAGGACCCCGAGGGGCCTTGGGTCTCCCGCGCCGGGTCGCGGTTGCGCTTCCTGCCGGACCGCCCGGCCGCCCCTCCCTATGCCCTTCGGGACCGCCGACCCCTCCGCCGCTCCGGGTTCCGGGATCCCGTGCCCGAGGTGGGCGCGCCCTGCCTGGGATGCAGGGACCCGCGCTTAGCCCCCCGGGGACGCGCCGATCGGGACTTTGTCGATTTTACGCTCAGCCTACGAAGGAGCTCCGCCGGGCCGCCCGACTGGGTCCGCTCACCCGCCCGGCGGTACCGCTGCCTTCCTCCGGGTGTCCGCTCTCCAAGGATCCCGTGCCCGGGTTGGGCTCGGCGGGGTCCGGTGGCCGTCAGGGAGCCGTCCCGCCCGCCCGCGTGTTCTGGGACGGCTCGGCCCCCCTCCGCGAGGGAGGCCGAGGGAGGGCAGCCGAGGTGCGGTCCTGCTGCGCGCACTCCGACGCCCGCGGCTTAGGGGAGAGGCCCGGGGAGCGAGGCGCGCCGACGCGGGACCGGAGTCTCGCGGGCAGCCTCGAGGACCCCGAGGGGCCTTGGGTCTCCCGCGCCGGGTCGCGGTTGCGCTTCCTGCCGGACCGCCCGGCCGCCCCTCCCTATGCCCTTCGGGACCGCCGACCCCTCCGCCGCTCCGGGTTCCGGGATCCCGTGCCCGAGGTGGGCGCGCCCTGCCTGGGATGCAGGGACCCGCGCTTAGCCCCCCGGGCACGTCGATCGGGACTTTGTCGATTTTACTCTCAGCCTACGAAGGAGCTCCGCCGGGCCGCCCGACGGGGTCCGCCCACCCGCCCGGCGGTACCGCTGCCTTCCTCCGTTTGTCCGCTCTCCAAGGATCCCGTGCCCGGGGTGGGCTCGGCGGGGTCCGGTGGCCGTCGGGGAGCCGTCCCGCCCGCCCGCGTGTTCTGGGACGGCTCGGCCCCCCTCCGCGAGGGAGGCCGAGGGAGGGCAGCCGAGGTGCGGTCCTGCTGCGCGCACTCCGACGCCCGCGGCTTAGGGGAGAGGCCCGGGGAGCGAGGCGCGCCGACGCGGGACCGGAGTCTCGCGGGCAGCCTCGAGGACCCCGAGGGGCCTTGGGTCTCCCGCGCCGGGACGCGGTTGCGCTTCCTGCCGGACCGCCCGGCCGCCCCTCCCTATGCCCTTCGGGACCGCCGACCCCTCCGCCGCTCCGGGATCCCGTGCCCGGGGTGGGCGCGCCCTGCCTGGGATGCAGGGACCCGCGCTTGGGATGCAGGGACACGTCGATCGGGACTTTGTCGATTTTACGCTCAGCCTACGAAGGAGCTCCGCCGGGCCGCCCGACGGGGTCCGCCCACCCGCCCGGCGGCACCGCTGCCTTTCTCCGGGGGGGTACGGTGGCCGTCGGGGAGCCGTCCCGCTCGCGCGTCTCCTGGGACGGCTCGGCCCCCCTCCGCGAGGGAGGCCGAGGGAGGGCAGCCGAGGCGCGGTCCCGCTGCGCGCACTCCGACGCCCGCGGCTTAGGGGAGAGGCCCTGGGGCCTTGGGTCTCCCTCGCCGGGACGCGGTTGCGCTTCCTGCCGGACCGCCCGGCCACCCTCCCTGTGCCCTTCGTGACCGCCGACCCCTCGTCGCGCATCTGGCGGCAGCCGCCGCCTCCGCACCGGCGCGATGCGGCATCTGGGGGGAGGGGGACCCTCTCGCCTTTACTGACACGGGCTCCGCAGAGTGGCTAGCTCCCTGCCGGATCGCGCTTCGTTAGATCGATCGAGGGACCTTCAAAGACGGATATAGCCTTCCGGACCGTGCCGTGGCGCGACTCGGCACCGGGGGGATCGAGACCCTTCGCCGACACGGGCTCCGGGGCCCGGCCGGACGAGGGGGTCGGTCCCCGCCGGATCGCGCGTCGAAACGACCGTCTGGGGATATTGCGAATGATGCCGTTCTCTCCGGACACATCTGGGGGAGCCCGCTCCGTGCCGCTCAAGCTCGCCTCCCGGGAGGGACGACCCCTTTCCCGGCGGGAGTTCCGCCGGGAGGGGGTATACCCTAAGGGCCCCCCCCCCCCCCGAGCCCCGGCACGATGCGGCGTCAGGGGGAGCGAGACCATCTCGCCTTCGCCGACACGGGCTCCGGAGCCCGGCCGAACGAGAGGGTCGCTCCCCGCCGGATCGCGCCTCGCCAGATCGATCGAGGGACCTTCAGAGGATGAAAAACCGAGAAATTACGCCCATAGCTCGGCCCCTCCGGTCCAAAGAGGGTGCCGGCAGGGCACGCGCGCATCACCCCCGGGACCGGGGGACTTCGGCGGACCGCCCGCCGAAGTTGCTCGACTCGCTCGACGTCCCGGCCCTCTGGCACGGGTGGCCGTTCCGCTGCAACTGTTCCCAAGGACGGCGCGCCCTGCCTGGGTACAGGGACCCGCGCCTCCCGCCCTTTTAGCCTCTCTGGGTCTGTGCGTGTAAAGGGGACCCTTCCGGAGGCTTTGCCCGGGGACCGACCGGCCCCGGGTCGGGTACGCGAACCGGACCCGTTCCCCCCGGCATTCACCGAGGGAGAAGGCAGAGGTTCGTCCGCAGGGGAGCACACGCTCGGCCCTGGCGTAACCCGAGAGAGCGGCCGTGCTTCTCGCTCCCCTGCTATCCCCGGGCAGGCGGCCGTTCTGAGGTAGCCGGTCGCCGCGCTGCGATACAGTTTTATGAACGCGTGCCGCTCTGCCATGCCCGACTCGTGGAACCGTCACCCGGATACGGCCTTCGAATCAGTTCTCATAGCGGTTCTCGGTTTCGAGATAATCGACAGGCCCGGAAGTCTTTCGGGGGACCCTTCCAGAGGCCTTGCCCGGGTTCGGTGGACCCTGCCTGGGCACAGGGACCCCCTCGGCTCCCCCCATGGCTGACAACCGGGACTCGTATTCTGTCAGGGGTACGTGTCGCCCATCCTGTTCCCAAGGACGGCGCGCCCTGCCTGGGTACAGGGACCCGCGCCTCCCGCCCTTTTAGCCTCTCCGAGTCTGTGCGTGTAAGGGGACCCTTCCGGAGGCTTTGCCCGGGGACCGCCCAGCCCCGGGTCGGGTACGAGAACCGGACCCGTTCCCCCGGCATTCACCGAGGGAGAAGGCAGAGGTCCATCCGCAGGGGAGCCCGCGCTCGGCCCTGGCGTACCCCGGGAGAGCAGCCGTGCTTCTCGCTCTCCTGCTATCCCCAGGCAGGTGGCCGTTCTGCGGTAGCCGGTCGCCATGCTGCTATGCAGTTTTATGAACGCGTGCCGCTCTGTCATGCCCGACTCGTGGAACTGTCACCCGGATTCGGCCTTCGAATCCGTTCTCATAGCGGTTCTCGGTTTCGAGATAATCGTCAGGCCCGGAAGTCTTTCGGGGGACCCTTCCAGAGGCATTGCCCGAGTTCGGTGGACCCTGCCTGGGCACAGGGACTCACGACTCCCCCAGGGCTGACAGCCGGGACTCGTATTCTGTCAGGGGTACGTGTCGCCCATCCTGTTCCCAAGGACGGCGCGCCCTGCCTGGGTACAGGGACCCGCGCCTCCCGCCCTTTTAGCCTCTCCGGGTCTGTGCGTGTAAGGGGACCCTTCCGGAGGCTTTGCCCGGGGACCGCGCAAGCCCCGGGTCGGGTACGTGAACCGGCCCCGTCTCCCCCCCCCCCCCCCCGGAATTCACCGTGGGAGAAGGCAGGGGTTCTTCCGCAGGCGAGCCCGCGCTCGGCCCTGGCGTACCCCGAGAGAGCAGCCGTGCTTCTCGCTCTCCTGCTATCCCCAGGCAGGTGGCCGTTCTGAGGTAGCCGGTCGCCATGCTGCTATGCAGTTTTATGAACGCGTGCCACTCTGTCATGCCCGACTCGTGGAACTGTCACCCGGATACGGCCTTCGAATCTGTTCTCATAGCGGTTCTCGGTTTCGAGATAATCGTCAGGCCTGGAAGTCGTCCGGGTGACCCTTCCGGAGACCTTGCCCAGGGGAGGTGAGCCCTCCTCGGGTAGTCGTCCGGCCGGGTGCCCTCGAGAGAACCAGGGGGGGGGGCTTTGATTTTATTTTATTTTTTT
>NW_026610778.1:80000-97500 GCF_029499605.1 Hyla sarda
ACCCTTCCGGAGGCCTTGTCCGGGTTCGGTTGACCTTCCTGGGCACAGGGATCCGCACCTACCCCTGACCGACAACCAGACCTTTGACGCTTTTTTTCTCTCGCCTCCGTGGGGTCCGGGGGGACATTTTTCCGTCTGGCCCACCCCGGGGGGTCCAGGGGCATCGGGGGCCCTCGGCCGACCGGACGTCGTACTCGCTCGACTATGTCGAATATGTCGACGCTTCCCCTTCCCCGCCGCGGGGGGGTCCGCGTCGACGATCCTGTGCCCAAGGATAGCGCGCCCTGCCTGGGTACAGGGACCCGCGCCTCCCGCCCTGGTTCTCTGTCAAAAGTCCCGAGGCCTGGAAGTCTGTCAGGGGACCCTTCCGGAGGCCTCGCCCGGGTTCGGTGCACCCTGCCTGGGCACAGGGACACACACTTACCCCTGGCCGACAACCAGACTTTGACATTTTTCCGTCTGGCCCACCCCGGGGGGGGTCCAGGGGCGTCGGGGGCCCTCGGCCGACCGGACGTCGTACTCGCTCGACTATGTCGAATATGTCGACGCTTCCCCTTCCCCGCCGCGGGAGGGCCGCGTCGACGATCCTTTGCCCAAGGATAGCGCGCCCTGCCTGGGTACAGGGACCCGCGCCTCCCGCCCTTGATCCTTCTCAAATGTCCCGAGGCCTGGAAGTCCGTCAGGGGAGCCTTCCGGAGGCCTCGCCCGGGTTCGGTGCACCCTGCCTGGGCACAGGGACACACACTTACCCCTGGCCGACAACCAGACTTTGACATTTTTCCGTCTGGCCCACCCCGGGGGGGGGGGTCCAGGGGCGTCGGGGGCCCTCGGCCGACCGGACGTCGTACTCGCTCGACTATGTCGAATATGTCGACGCTTCCCCTTCCCCGCCGCGGGGGGGTCCGCGTCGACGATCCTTTGCCCAAGGATAGCGCGCCCTGCCTGGGTACAGGGACCCGCGCCTCCCGCCCTTGATCCTTCTCAAATGTCCCGAGGCCTGGAAGTCCGTCAGGGGAGCCTTCCGGAGGCCTCGCCCGGGTTCGGTGCACCCTGCCTGGGCACAGGGACACACACTTACCCCTGGCCGACAACCAGACTTTGACATTTTTCCGTCTGGCCCACCCCGGGGGGGGGGGTCCAGGGGCATCGGGGGCCCTCGGCCGACCGGACGTCGTACTCGCTCGACTATGTCGAATATGTCGACGCTTCCCCTTCCCCGCCGCGGGAGGGTCCGTGTCGACGATCCTTTGCCCAAGGATGGCGCGCCCTGTCTGGGTACAGGGACCCGCGCCTCCCGCCCTTGATCCTTCTCAAATGTCCCGAGGCCTGGAAGTCCGTCAGGGGACCCTTCCGGAGGCCTCGTCCGGGTTCGGTGCACCCTGCCTGGGCACAGGGACACACACTTACCCCTGGCCGACAACCAGACTTTGACATTTTTCCGTCTGGCCCACCCCGGGGGGGGGGGGGTCCAGGGGCGTCGGGGGCCCTCGGCCGACCGGACGTCGTACTCGCTCGACTATGTCGAATATGTCGACGCTTCCCCTTCCCCGCCGCGGGGGGGTCCGCGTCGACGATCCTTTGCCGAAGGATAGCGCGCCCTGCCTGGGTACAGGGACCCGCGCCTCCCGCCCTTGATCCTTCTCAAATGTCCCGAGGCCTGGAAGTCCGTCAGGGGAGCCTTCCGGAGGCCTCGCCCGGGTTCGGTGCACCCTGCCTGGGCACAGGGACACACACTTACCCCTGGCCGACAACCAGACTTTGACATTTTTCCGTCTGGCCCACCCCGGGGGGGGGGGTCCAGGGGCGTCGGGGGCCCTCGGCCGACCGGACGTCGTACTCGCTCGACTATGTCGAATATGTCGACGCTTCCCCTTCCCCGCCGCGGGAGGGCCGCGTCGACGATCCTTTGCCCAAGGATAGCGCGCCCTGCCTGGGTACAGGGACCCGCGCCTCCCGCCCTTGATCCTTCTCAAATGTCCCGAGGCCTGGAAGTCCGTCAGGGGAGCCTTCCGGAGGCCTCGCCCGGGTTCGGTGCACCCTGCCTGGGCACAGGGACACACACTTACCCCTGGCCGACAACCAGACTTTGACATTTTTCCGTCTGGCCCACCCCGGGGGGGGGGGTCCAGGGGCATCGGGGGCCCTCGGCCGACCGGACGTCGTACTCGCTCGACTATGTCGAATATGTCGACGCTTCCCCTTCCCCGCCGCGGGGGGGTCCGCGTCGACGATCCTTTGCCCAAGGATAGCGCGCCCTGCCTGGGTACAGGGACCCGCGCCTCCCGCCCTTGATCCTTCTCAAATGTCCCGAGGCCTGGAAGTCCGTCAGGGGAGCCTTTCGGAGGCCTCGCCCGGGTTCGGTGCACCCTGCCTGGGCACAGGGACACACACTTACCCCTGGCCGACAACCAGACTTTGACATTTTTCCGTCTGGCCCACCCCGGGGGGGGGTCCAGGGGCATCGGGGGCCCTCGGCCGACCGGACGTCGTACTCGCTCGACTATGTCGAATATGTCGACGCTTCCCCTTCCCCGCCGCGGGGGGGTCCGCGTCGACGATCTTGTGCCCAAGGATAGCGCGCCCTGCCTGGGTACAGGGACCCGCGCCTCCCGCCCTTGATCTCTCTCAAATGTTCCAAAGCCTGGAAGTCCATCAGGGGACCCTTCCGGAGGCCTCGCCCGGGTTCGGTGCACCCTGCCTGGGCACAGGGACACACACTTACCCCTGGCCGACAACCGGACTTTGACATTTTCTGTCTGGCCCACACTGGGGGGGTCCGGGGGGACGGGCACCCTCGGCGGACCGCCCGCCAGACTGGCTCGACTCGCTCGACGTCCCAGCTCTCTGGCACAGGAGGCCGTTCTAAGATACCCGGTCGCTATGCTGTGATACACTTTTATGAAAGCGTACCACTCCGACATGCCCAGCTCATGGAACTGTCGCCTGGATTCGGCTTTCAAATACGATCTCATAGTGGTTCTCAGTTTTGAGATAATCATCATGTCTGGAGGTCTGTCAGGGGACCCTTCCAGATGACTTGCCCGGGTTCAGTGCACCCTGCCTGGGCACAGGGACACACACTTCCCACGGGCCAACCACCCGACTTTTAACATTTTCCCTCTTGACTCCGGGTTGGCGCGTCGGCACCACCCCGGGGGCATCGGGGGCTCTCGGCCGACCGGACGTCGTACTCGCTCGACTATGTCGAATATGTCGACGCTTCCCCTTCCCCGCCGCGGGGGGGTCCGCGTCGACGATCCTTTGCCCAAGGATAGCGCGCCCTGCCTGGGTACAGGGACCCGCGCCTCCCGCCCTTGATCCTTCTCAAATGTCCCGAGGCCTGGAAGTCCGTCAGGGGAGCCTTCCGGAGGCCTCGCCCGGGTTCGGTGCACCCTGCCTGGGCACAGGGACACACACTTACCCCTGGCCGACAACCAGACTTTGACATTTTTCCGTCTGGCCCACCCCGGAGGGGGGGGGGGGGGGGGGTCCAGGGGCATCGGGGGCCCTCGTCCGACCGGACGTCGTACTCGCTCGACTATGTCGAATATGTCGACGCTTCCCCTTCCCCGCCGCGGGGGGGTCCGCGTCGACGATCCTGTGCCCAAGGATAGCGCGCCCTGCCTGGGTACAGGGACCCGCGCCTCCCGCCCTGGTTCTCTGTCAAAAGTCCCGAGGCCTGGAGGTCTGTCAGGGGACCCTTCCGGAGGCCTCGCCCGGGTTCGGTGCACCCTGCCTGGGCACAGGGACACACACTTACCCCTGGCCGACAACCAGACTTTGACATTTTTCCGTCTGGCCCACCCCGGGGGGGGGGGGGTCCAGGGGCATCGGGGGCCCTCGGCCGACCGGACGTCGTACTCGCTCGACTATGTCGAATATGTCGACGCTTCCCCTTCCCCGCCGCGGGGGGGTCCGCGTCGACGATCCTTTGCCGAAGGATAGCGCGCCCTGCCTGGGTACAGGGACCCGCGCCTCCCGCCCTTGATCCTTCTCAAATGTCCCGAGGCCTGGAAGTCCGTCAGGGGACCCTTCCGGAGGCCTCGCCCGGGTTCGGTGCACCCTGCCTGGGCACAGGGACACACACTTACCCCTGGCCGACAACCAGACTTTGACATTTTTCCGTCTGGCCCACCCCGGGGGGGGGGGGGGGTCCAGGGGCATCGGGGGCCCTCGGCCGACCGGACGTCGTACTCGCTCGACTATGTCGAATATGTCGACGCTTCCCCTTCCCCGCCGCGGGGGGGTCCGCGTCGACGATCCTGTGCCCAAGGATGGCGCGCCCTGCCTGGGTACAGGGACCCGCGCCTCCCGCCCTGGTTCTCTGTCAAAAGTCCCGAGGCCTGGAGGTCTGTCAGGGGACCCTTCCGGAGGCCTCGCCCGGGTTCGGTGCACCCTGCCTGGGCACAGGGACACACACTTACCCCTGGCCGACAACCAGACTTTGACATTTTTCCGTCTGGCCCACCCCGGGGGGGGGTCCAGGCGCATCGGGGGCCCTCGGCCGACCGGACGTCGTACTCGCTCGACTATGTCGAATATGTCGACGCTTCCCCTTCCCCGCCGCGGGGGGGTCCGCTTCGACGATCTTGTGCCCAAGGATAGCGCACCCTGCCTGGGTACAGGGACCCGCGCCTCCCGCCCTTGATCTCTCTCAAATGTTCCAAAGCCTGGAAGTCTGTCAGGGGACCCTTCCGGAGGCCTCGCCCGGGTTCGGTGCACCCTGCCTGGGCACAGGGACACACACTTACCCCTGGCCGACAACCAGACTTTGACATTTTTCCGTCTGGCCCACCCCGGGGGGGGTCCAGGGGCATCGGGGGCCCTCGGCCGACCGGACGTCGTACTCGCTCGACTATGTCGAATATGTCGACGCTTCCCCTTCCCCGCCGCGGGGGGGGTCCGCGTCGACGATCCTGTGCCCAAGGACGGTGCACCCTGCCTGGGCACAGGGACACACACGTCAATCGGGACTTTGTCGCTCAGCCTAAGAAGGTCGGCCTGAAGCACTGTCGTGCGTCCCGACGGGGTCCGCACACCCGCCCGCCGGTGCCGCTGCCTTCCTCTGGGTGTGCCCTCTCCGGGGATACCATGCGCGGGGTGTGCGAACCCTCCCGGGGGTCCAGGGACCGGTGCCAAACACCCCGCACACAGCGATCTCGACCTTGTCAATGTTACGCTCAGCCTACTTCGGGGCCACGCTGCACCGCCCGTGCGGGTTCGCGCACCCACCCGGTGGTCCCGCTGCCTTCCTCCGGGTGTGCCCTCTCCGGGGATACCATGCGCGGGGTGTGCGAACCCTCCCGGGGGTCCAGGGACCGGTCCCAAACACCCCGCACACAGCGATCCCGACCTTGTCAATGTTACGCTCAGCCTACTTCGGGGCCACGCTGCACCGCCCGTGCGGGTTCGCGCACCCACCCGGTGGTCCCGCTGCCTTCCTCCGGGTGTGCCCTCTCCGGGGATACCATGCGCGGGGTGTGCGAACCCTCCCGGGGGTCCAGGGACCGGTCCCAAACACCCCGCGCACAGCGATCTCGACCTTGTCAATGTTACGCTCAGCCTACTTCGGGGCCACGCTGCACCGCCCGTGCGGGTTCGCGCACCCACCCGGTGGTCCCGCTGCCTTCCTCCGGGTGTGCCCTCTCCGGGGATACCATGCGCGGGGTGTGCGAACCCTCCCGGGGGTCCAGGGACCGGTCCCAAACACCCCGCGCACAGCGATCTCGACCTTGTCAATGTTACGCTCAGCCTACTTCGGGGCCACGCTGCACCGCCCGTGCGGGTTCGCGCACCCACCCGGTGGTCCCGCTGCCTTCCTCCGGGTGTGCCCTCTCTGGGGATACCATGCGCGGGGTGTGCGAACCCTCCCGGAGGTCCAGGGACCGGTCCCAAACACCCCGCGCACAGCGATCTCGACCTTGTCAATGTTACGCTCAGCCTACTTCGGGGCCACGCTGCACCGCCCGTGCGGGTTCGCGCACCCACCCGGTGGTCCCGCTGCCTTCCTCCGGGTGTGCCCTCTCCGGGGATACCATGCGCGGGGTGTGCGAACCCTCCCGGGGGTCCAGGGACCGGTCCCAAACACCCCGCGCACAGCGATCTCGACCTTGTCAATGTTACGCTCAGCCTACTTCGGGGCCACGCTGCACCGCCCGTGCGGGTTCGCGCACCCACCCGGTGGTCCCGCTGCCTTCCTCCGGGTGTGCCCTCTCCGGGGATACCATGCGCGGGGTGTGCGAACCCTCCCGGGGGTCCAGGGACCGGTGCCAAACACCCCGCGCACAGCGATCTCGACCTTGTCAATGTTACGCTCAGCCTACTTCGGGGCCACGCTGCACCGCCCGTGCGGGTTCGCGCACCCACCCGGTGGTCCCGCTGCCTTCCTCCGGGTGTGCCCTCTCCGGGGATACCATGCGCGGGGTGTGCGAACCCTCCCGGGGGTCCAGGGACCGGTGCCAAACACCCCGCGCACAGCGATCTCGACCTTGTCAATGTTACGCTCAGCCTACTTCGGGGCCACGCTGCACCGCCCGTGCGGGTTCGCGCACCCACCCGGTGGTCCCGCTGCCTTCCTCCGGGTGTGCCCTCTCCGGGGATACCATGCGCGGGGTGTGCGAACCCTCCCGGGGGTCCAGGGACCGGTGCCAAACACCCCGCGCACAGCGATCTCGACCTTGTCAATGTTACGCTCAGCCTACTTCGGGGCCACGCTGCACCGCCCGTGCGGGTTCGCGCACCCACCCGGTGGTCCCGCTGCCTTCCTCCGGGTGTGCCCTCTCCGGGGATACCATGCGCGGGGTGTGCGAACCTTCCCGGGGGTCCAGGGACCGGTGCCAAACACCCCGCGCACAGCGATCTCGACCTTGTCAATGTTACGCTCAGCCTACTTCGGGGCCACGCTGCACCGCCCGTGCGGGTTCGCGCACCCACCCGGTGGTCCCGCTGCCTTCCTCCGGGTGTGCCCTCTCCGGGGATACCATGCGCGGGGTGTGCGAACCCTCCCGGGGGTCCAGGGACCGGTGCCAAACACCCCGCGCACAGCGATCTCGACCTTGTCAATGTTACGCTCAGCCTACTTCGGGGCCACGCTGCACCGCCCGTGCGGGTTCGCGCACCCACCCGGTGGTCCCGCTGCCTTCCTCCGGGTGTGCCCTCTCCGGGGATACCATGCGCGGGGTGTGCGAACCCTCCCGGGGGTCCAGGAACCGGTGCCAAACACCCCGCGCACAGCGATCTCGACCTTGTCAATGTTACGCTCAGCCTACTTCGGGGCCACGCTGCACCGCCCGTGCGGGTTCGCGCACCCACCCGGTGGTCCCGCTGCCTTCCTCCGGGTGTGCCCTCTCCGGGGATACCATGCGCGGGGTGTGCGAACCCTCCCGGGGGTCCAGGAACCGGTGCCAAACACCCCGCGCACAGCGATCTCGACCTTGTCAATGTTACGCTCAGCCTACTTCGGGGCCACGCTGCACCGCCCGTGCGGGTTCGCGCACCCACCCGGTGGTCCCGCTGCCTTCCTCCGGGTGTGCCCTCTCCGGGGATACCATGCGCGGGGTGTGCGAACCCTCCCGGGGGTCCAGGGACCGGTGCCAAACACCCCGCGCACAGCGATCTCGACCTTGTCAATGTTACGCTCAGCCTACTTCGGGGCCACGCTGCACCGCCCGTGCGGGTTCGCGCACCCACCCGGTGGTCCCGCTGCCTTCCTCCGGGTGTGCCCTCTCCGGGGATACCATGCGCGGGGTGTGCGAACCCTCCCGGGGGTCCAGGGACCGGTGCCAAACACCCCGCGCACAGCGATCTCGACCTTGTCAATGTTACGCTCAGCCTACTTCGGGGCCACGCTGCACCGCCCGTGCGGGTTCGCGCACCCACCCGGTGGTCCCGCTGCCTTCCTCCGGGTGTGCCCTCTCCGGGGATACCATGCGCGGGGTGTGCGAACCTTCCCGGGGGTCCAGGGACCGGTGCCAAACACCCCGCGCACAGCGATCTCGACCTTGTCAATGTTACGCTCAGCCTACTTCGGGGCCACGCTGCACCGCCCGTGCGGGTTCGCGCACCCACCCGGTGGTCCCGCTGCCTTCCTCCGGGTGTGCCCTCTCCGGGGATACCATGCGCGGGGTGTGCGAACCCTCCCGGGGGTCCAGGGACCGGTCCCAAACACCCCGCGCACAGCGATCTCGACCTTGTCAATGTTACGCTCAGCCTACTTCGGGGCCACGCTGCACCGCCCGTGCGGGTTCGCGCACCCACCCGGTGGTCCCGCTGCCTTCCTCCGGGTGTGCCCTCTCCGGGGATACCATGCGCGGGGTGTGCGAACCCTCCCGGGGGTCCAGGGACCGGTCCCAAACACCCCGCGCACAGCGATCTCGACCTTGTCAATGTTACGCTCAGCCTACTTCGGGGCCACGCTGCACCGCCCGTGCGGGTTCGCGCACCCACCCGGTGGTCCCGCTGCCTTCCTCCGGGTGTGCCCTCTCCGGGGATACCATGCGCGGGGTGGGCGAAGCCTCCCGGGGGTCCAGGGACCGGTCCCAAACACCCCGCGCACAGCGATCTCGACCTTGTCAATGTTACGCTCAGCCTACTTCGGGGCCACGCTGCACCGCCCGTGCGGGTTCGCGCACCCACCCGGTGGTCCCGCTGCCTTCCTCCGGGTGTGCCCTCTCCGGGGATACCATGCGCGGGGTGTGCGAACCCTCCCGGGGGTCCAGGGATCGGTGCCAAACACCCCGCGCACAGCGATCTCGACCTTGTCAATGTTACGCTCAGCCTACTTCGGGGCCACGCTGCACCGCCCGTGCGGGTTCGCGCACCCACCCGGTGGTCCCGCTGCCTTCCTCCGGGTGTGCCCTCTCCGGGGATACCATGCGCGGGGTGTGCGAACCCTCCCGGGGGTCCAGGGACCGGTCCCAAACACCCCGCGCACAGCGATCTCGACCTTGTCAATGTTACGCTCAGCCTACTTCGGGGCCACGCTGCACCGCCCGTGCGGGTTCGCGCACCCACCCGGTGGTCCCGCTGCCTTCCTTCGGGTGTGCCCTCTCCGGGGATACCATGCGCGGGGTGGGCGAAGCCTCCCGGGGGTCCAGGGACCGGTCCCAAACACCCCGCGCACAGCGATCTCGACCTTGTCAATGTTACGCTCAGCCTACTTCGGGGCCACGCTGCACCGCCCGTGCGGGTTCGCGCACCCACCCGGTGGTCCCGCTGCCTTCCTCCGGGTGTGCCCTCTCCGGGGATACCATGCGCGGGGTGTGCGAACCCTCCCGGGGGTCCAGGGACCGGTCCCAAACACCCCGCGCACAGCGATCTCGACCTTGTCAATGTTACGCTCAGCCTACTTCGGGGCCACGCTGCACCGCCCGTGCGGGTTCGCGCACCCACCCGGTGGTCCCGCTGCCTTCCTCCGGGTGTGCCCTCTCCGGGGATAACATGCGCGGGGTGTGCGAACCCTCCCGGAGGTCCAGGGACCGGTCCCAAACACCCCGCGCACAGCGATCTCGACCTTGTCAATGTTACGCTCAGCCTACTTCGGGGCCACGCTGCACCGCCCGTGCGGGTTCGCGCACCCACCCGGTGGTCCCGCTGCCTTCCTCCGGGTGTGCCCTCTCTGGGGATATCATGCGCGGGGTGTGCGAACCCTCCCGGGGGTCCAGGGACCGGTCCCAAACACCCCGCGCACAGCGATCTCGACCTTGTCAATGTTACGCTCAGCCTACTTCGGGGCCACGCTGCACCGCCCGTGCGGGTTCGCGCACCCACCCGGTGGTCCCGCTGCCTTCCTCCGGGTGTGCCCTCTCCGGGGATACCATGCGCGGGGTGTGCGAACCCTCCCGGGGGTCCAGGGACCGGTCCCAAACACCCCGCGCACAGCGATCTCGACCTTGTCAATGTTACGCTCAGCCTACTTCGGGGCCACGCTGCACCGCCCGTGCGGGTTCGCGCACCCACCCGGTGGTCCCGCTGCCTTCCTCCGGGTGTGCCCTCTCTGGGGATACCATGCGCGGGGTGTGCGAACCCTCCCGGAGGTCCAGGGACCGGTCCCAAACACCCCGCGCACAGCGATCTCGACCTTGTCAATGTTACGCTCAGCCTACTTCGGGGCCACGCTGCACCGCCCGTGCGGGTTCGCGCACCCACCCGGTGGTCCCGCTGCCTTCCTCCGGGTGTGCCCTCTCTGGGGATACCATGCGCGGGGTGTGCGAACCCTCCCGGGGGTCCAGGGACCGGTGCCAAACACCCCGCGCACAGCGATCTCGACCTTGTCAATGTTACGCTCAGCCTAGTTCGGGGCCACGCTGCACCGCCCGTGCGGGTTCGCGCACCCACCCGGTGGTCCCGCTGCCTTCCTCCGGGTGTGCCCTCTCCGGGGATACCATGCGCGGGGTGTGCGAACCCTCCCGGGGGTCCAGGGACCGGTGCCAAACACCCCGCGCACAGCGATCTCGACCTTGTCAATGTTACGCTCAGCCTACTTCGGGGCCACGCTGCACCGCCCGTGCGGGTTCGCGCACCCACCCGGTGGTCCCGCTGCCTTCCTCCGGGTGTGCCCTCTCTGGGGATACCATGCGCGGGGTGTGCGAACCCTCCCGGGGGTCCAGGGACCGGTGCCAAACACCCCGCGCACAGCGATCTCGACCTTGTCAATGTTACGCTCAGCCTACTTCGGGGCCACGCTGCACCGCCCGTGCGGGTTCGCGCACCCACCCGGTGGTCCCGCTGCCTTCCTCCGGGTGTGCCCTCTCCGGGGATACCATGCGCGGGGTGTGCGAACCCTCCCGGGGGTCCAGGGACCGGTCCCAAACACCCCGCACACAGCGATCTCGACCTTGTCAATGTTACGCTCAGCCTACTTCGGGGCCACGCTGCACCGCCCGTGCGGGTTCGCGCACCCACCCGGTTGTCCCGCTGCCTTCCTCCGGGTGTGCCCTCTCTGGGGATACCATGCGCGGGGTGTGCGAACCCTCCCGGGGGTCCAGGGACCGGTGCCAAACACCCCGCGCACAGCGATCTCGACCTTGTCAATGTTACGCTCAGCCTACTTCGGGGCCACGCTGCACCGCCCGTGCGGGTTCGCGCACCCACCCGGTGGTCCCGCTGCCTTCCTCCGGGTGTGCCCTCTCCGGGGATACCATGCGCGGGGTGGGCGAAGCCTCCCGGGGGTCCAGGGACCGGTGCCAAACACCCCGCGCACAGCGATCTCGACCTTGTCAATGTTACGCTCAGCCTACTTCGGGGCCACGCTGCACCGCCCGTGCGGGTTCGCGCACCCACCCGGTGGTCCCGCTGCCTTCCTCCGGGTGTGCCCTCTCCGGGGATACCATGCGCGGGGTGTGCGAACCCTCCCGGGGGTCCAGGGACCGGTGCCAAACACCCCGCGCACAGCGATCTCGACCTTGTCAATGTTACGCTCAGCCTACTTCGGGGCCACGCTGCACCGCCCGTACGGGTTCGCGCACCCACCCGGTGGTCCCGCTGCCTTCCTCCGGGTGTGCCCTATCCGGGGATACCATGCGCGGGGTGTGCGACCCCTCCCGGGGGTCCAGGGACCGGTCCCAAACACCCCGCGCACAGCGATCTCGACCTTGTCAATGTTACGCTCAGCCTACTTCGGGGCCACGCTGCACCGCCCGTGCGGGTTCGCGCACCCACCCGGTGGTCCCGCTGCCTTCCTCCGGGTGTGCCCTCTCCGGGGATACCATGCGCGGGGTGGGCGAAGCCTCCCGGGGGTCCAGGGACCGGTCCCAAACACCCCGCGCACAGCGATCTCGACCTTGTCAATGTTACGCTCAGCCTACTTCGGGGCCACGCTGCACCGCCCGTGCGGGTTCGCGCACCCACCCGGTGGTCCCGCTGCCTTCCTCCGGGTGTGCCCTCTCCGGGGATACCATGCGCGGGGTGGGCGAAGCCTCCCGGGGGTCCAGGGACCGGTCCCAAACACCCCGCGCACAGCGATCTCGACCTTGTCAATGTTACGCTCAGCCTACTTCGGGGCCACGCTGCACCGCCCGTGCGGGTTCGCGCACCCACCCGGTGGTCCCGCTGCCTTCCTCCGGGTGTGCCCTCTCCGGGGATACCATGCGCGGGGTGGGCGAAGCCTCCCGGGGGTCCAGGGACCGGTCCCAAACACCCCGCGCACAGCGATCTCGACCTTGTCAATGTTACGCTCAGCCTACTTCGGGGCCACGCTGCACCGCCCGTGCGGGTTCGCGCACCCACCCGGTGGTCCCGCTGCCTTCCTCCGGGTGTGCCCTCTCCGGGGATACCATGCGCGGGGTGGGCGAAGCCTCCCGGGGGTCCAGGGACCGGTCCCAAACACCCCGCGCACAGCGATCTCGACCTTGTCAATGTTACGCTCAGCCTACTTCGGGGCCACGCTGCACCGCCCGTGCGGGTTCGCGCACCCACCCGGTGGTCCCGCTGCCTTCCTCCGGGTGTGCCCTCTCTGGGGATACCGTGCCCGGGGTGGGCGCGCCCTGCCTGGGATGCAGGGACCCGCGCTTAGCCCCCCGGGCACGTCGATCGGGACTTTGTCAATTTTACTCTCAGCCTACGAAGGAGCTCCGCCGGGCCGCCCGACGGGGTCCGCCCACCCGCCCGGCGGTACCGCTGCCTTCCTCCGGCTGTCCGCTCTCCCGGGGTGGGCTCGGCGGGGTCCGGTGGCCGTCGGGGAGCCGTCCCGCCCGCCCGCGTGTCTCCTGGGACGGCTCGGCCCCCCTCCGCGAGGGAGGCCGAGGGAGGGCGGCCGAGGTGCGGTCCTGCTGCGCGCACTCCGACGCCCGCGGCTTAGGGGAGAGGCCCGGGGAGCGAGGCGTGCCGACGCGGGACCGGAGTCTCGCGGGCAGCCTCGAGGACCCCGAGGGGCCTTGGGTCTCCCGCGCCTGGACGCGGTTGCGCTTCCTGCCGGACCGCCCGGCCGCCCCTCCCTATGCCCTTCGGGACCGCCGACCCCTCCGCCGCTCCGGGTTCCGGGATCCCGTGCCCGGGGTGGGCGCGCCCTGCCTGGGATGCAGGGACCCGCGCTTAGCCCCCCGGGGACACGCCGATCGGGACTTTGTCGATTTTACGCTCAGCCTACGAAGGAGCTCCGCCGGGCCGCCCGACGGGGTCTGCTCACCCGCCCGGCGGTACCGCTGCCTTCCTCCGGGTGTCCGCTCTCCAAGGATCCCGTGCCCGGGGTGGGCTCGGCGGGGTCCGGTGGCCGTCGGGGAGCCGTCCCGCCCGCGTGTCTCCTGGGACGGCTCGGCCCCCCTCCGCGAGGGAGGCCGAGGGAGGGCAGCCGAGGTGCGGTCCTGCTGCGCGCACTCCGACGCCCGCGGCTTAGGGGAGAGGCCCGGGGAGCGAGGCGTGCCGACGCGGGACCGGAGTCTCGCGGGCAGCCTCGAGGACCCCGAGGGGCCTTGGGTCTCCCGCGCCGGGTCGCGGTTGCGCTTCCTGCCGGACCGCCCGGCCGCCCCTCCCTATGCCCTTCGGGACCGCCGACCCCTCCGCCGCTCCGGGTTCCGGGATCCCGTGCCCGAGGTGGGCGCGCCCTGCCTGGGATGCAGGGACCCGCGCTTAGCCCCCCGGGGACGCGCCGATCGGGACTTTGTCGATTTTACGCTCAGCCTACGAAGGAGCTCCGCCGGGCCGCCCGACTGGGTCCGCTCACCCGCCCGGCGGTACCGCTGCCTTCCTCCGGGTGTCCGCTCTCCAAGGATCCCGTGCCCGGGTTGGGCTCGGCGGGGTCCGGTGGCCGTCAGGGAGCCGTCCCGCCCGCCCGCGTGTTCTGGGACGGCTCGGCCCCCCTCCGCGAGGGAGGCCGAGGGAGGGCAGCCGAGGTGCGGTCCTGCTGCGCGCACTCCGACGCCCGCGGCTTAGGGGAGAGGCCCGGGGAGCGAGGCGCGCCGACGCGGGACCGGAGTCTCGCGGGCAGCCTCGAGGACCCCGAGGGGCCTTGGGTCTCCCGCGCCTGGACGCGGTTGCGCTTCCTGCCGGACCGCCCGGCCGCCCCTCCCTATGCCCTTCGGGACCGCCGACCCCTCCGCCGCTCCGGGATCCCGTGCCCGGGGTGGGCGCGCCCTGCCTGGGATGCAGGGACCCGCGCTTGGGATGCAGGGACACGTCGATCGGGACTTTGTCGATTTTACGCTCAGCCTACGAAGGAGCTCCGCCGGGCCGCCCGACGGGGTCCGCCCACCCGCCCGGCGGCACCGCTGCCTTTCTCCGGGGGGGTACGGTGGCCGTCGGGGAGCCGTCCCGCTCGCGCGTCTCCTGGGACGGCTCGGCCCCCCTCCGCGAGGGAGGCCGAGGGAGGGCAGCCGAGGCGCGGTCCCGCTGCGCGCACTCCGACGCCCGCGGCTTAGGGGAGAGGCCCTGGGGCCTTGGGTCTCCCTCGCCGGGACGCGGTTGCGCTTCCTGCCGGACCGCCCGGCCACCCTCCCTGTGCCCTTCGTGACCGCCGACCCCTCGTCGCGCATCTGGCGGCAGCCGCCGCCTCCGCACCGGCGCGATGCGGCATCTGGGGGGAGGGGGACCCTCTCGCCTTTACTGACACGGGCTCCGCAGAGTGGCTAGCTCCCTGCCGGATCGCGCTTCGTTAGATCGATCGAGGGACCTTCAAAGACGGATATAGCCTTCCGGACCGTGCCGTGGCGCGACTCGGCACCGGGGGGATCGAGACCCTTCGCCGACACGGGCTCCGGGGCCCGGCCGGACGAGGGGGTCGGTCCCCGCCGGATCGCGCGTCGAAACGACCGTCTGGGGATATTGCGAATGATGCCGTTCTCTCCGGACACATCTGGGGGAGCCCGCTCCGTGCCGCTCAAGCTCGCCTCCCGGGAGGGACGACCCCTTTCCCGGCGGGAGTTCCGCCGGGAGGGGGTATACCCTAAGGGCCCCCCCCCCCCCCGAGCCCCGGCACGATGCGGCGTCAGGGGGAGCGAGACCATCTCGCCTTCGCCGACACGGGCTCCGGAGCCCGGCCGAACGAGAGGGTCGCTCCCCGCCGGATCGCGCCTCGCCAGATCGATCGAGGGACCTTCAGAGGATGAAAAACCGAGAAATTACGCCCATAGCTCGGCCCCTCCGGTCCAAAGAGGGTGCCGGCAGGGCACGCGCGCATCACCCCCGGGACCGGGGGACTTCGGCGGACCGCCCGCCGAAGTTGCTCGACTCGCTCGACGTCCCGGCCCTCTGGCACGGGTGGCCGTTCCGCTGCAACTGTTCCCAAGGACGGCGCGCCCTGCCTGGGTACAGGGACCCGCGCCTCCCGCCCTTTTAGCCTCTCTGGGTCTGTGCGTGTAAAGGGGACCCTTCCGGAGGCTTTGCCCGGGGACCGACCGGCCCCGGGTCGGGTACGCGAACCGGACCCGTTCCCCCCGGCATTCACCGAGGGAGAAGGCAGAGGTTCGTCCGCAGGGGAGCACACGCTCGGCCCTGGCGTAACCCGAGAGAGCGGCCGTGCTTCTCGCTCCCCTGCTATCCCCGGGCAGGCGGCCGTTCTGAGGTAGCCGGTCGCCGCGCTGCGATACAGTTTTATGAACGCGTGCCGCTCTGCCATGCCCGACTCGTGGAACCGTCACCCGGATACGGCCTTCGAATCAGTTCTCATAGCGGTTCTCGGTTTCGAGATAATCGACAGGCCCGGAAGTCTTTCGGGGGACCCTTCCAGAGGCCTTGCCCGGGTTCGGTGGACCCTGCCTGGGCACAGGGACCCCCTCGGCTCCCCCCATGGCTGACAACCGGGACTCGTATTCTGTCAGGGGTACGTGTCGCCCATCCTGTTCCCAAGGACGGCGCGCCCTGCCTGGGTACAGGGACCCGCGCCTCCCGCCCTTTTAGCCTCTCCGAGTCTGTGCGTGTAAGGGGACCCTTCCGGAGGCTTTGCCCGGGGACCGCCCAGCCCCGGGTCGGGTACGAGAACCGGACCCGTTCCCCCGGCATTCACCGAGGGAGAAGGCAGAGGTCCATCCGCAGGGGAGCCCGCGCTCGGCCCTGGCGTACCCCGGGAGAGCAGCCGTGCTTCTCGCTCTCCTGCTATCCCCAGGCAGGTGGCCGTTCTGCGGTAGCCGGTCGCCATGCTGCTATGCAGTTTTATGAACGCGTGCCGCTCTGTCATGCCCGACTCGTGGAACTGTCACCCGGATTCGGCCTTCGAATCCGTTCTCATAGCGGTTCTCGGTTTCGAGATAATCGTCAGGCCCGGAAGTCTTTCGGGGGACCCTTCCAGAGGCATTGCCCGAGTTCGGTGGACCCTGCCTGGGCACAGGGACTCACGACTCCCCCAGGGCTGACAGCCGGGACTCGTATTCTGTCAGGGGTACGTGTCGCCCATCCTGTTCCCAAGGACGGCGCGCCCTGCCTGGGTACAGGGACCCGCGCCTCCCGCCCTTTTAGCCTCTCCGGGTCTGTGCGTGTAAGGGGACCCTTCCGGAGGCTTTGCCCGGGGACCGCGCAAGCCCCGGGTCGGGTACGTGAACCGGCCCCGTCTCCCCCCCCCCCCCCCCGGAATTCACCGTGGGAGAAGGCAGGGGTTCTTCCGCAGGCGAGCCCGCGCTCGGCCCTGGCGTACCCCGAGAGAGCAGCCGTGCTTCTCGCTCTCCTGCTATCCCCAGGCAGGTGGCCGTTCTGAGGTAGCCGGTCGCCATGCTGCTATGCAGTTTTATGAACGCGTGCCACTCTGTCATGCCCGACTCGTGGAACTGTCACCCGGATACGGCCTTCGAATCTGTTCTCATAGCGGTTCTCGGTTTCGAGATAATCGTCAGGCCTGGAAGTCGTCCGGGTGACCCTTCCGGAGACCTTGCCCAGGGGAGGTGAGCCCTCCTCGGGTAGTCGTCCGGCCGGGTGCCCTCGAGAGAACCAGGGGGGGGGGCTTTGATTTTATTTTATTTTTTTTTTTCTTTCAAAGTCCCACCGGAAGTCTCACAGGGGACCCTCCGCGGGGGCATACCCGGCTATGGTGCGCCCTCCTCGGGTAGTCTGACCACCTCTCCCCCCACCTCTGCGGAATTTTTATTTTATTTTTTCTCAATTTTATGCTCAGGGCAACCTTGCTCTAGCGTGCGAGACTGGCCCTCCAAACTCTCTCAAGTTTCCAACGCCGCCTTCCCCGGAGCCCTTGCCCGGGGAAGGCTCGCCGAGGCCCGGGCTCGTGCCATGCCTCCTCCCCCTGCGGAGAACCGGGCCCGGGGGACCTTGGCCGTTCCCCCCCCCCCGGAGGTCCCGCCGGGGGCCTCCCGGAAGAGAGTACCCGGGAAGGGTGCACCCTGGCCCGGGTAAGCCGGCAGGCTCGTCCCCCTTCTCGGGAAGCGGCTCCTCGCTGAACGCTGGCGCCTCCCGGTGTCCTCTTTGGGGTACCGCGTGCTTCCCTTCTACCCCCGTCCTTCGGCGACAGCTTACTCGGGAAGAGTGCACCCTGGCCCAGGTACGCCGGCCGGCTCGTCCCCCTGCGGAGGACCGGGCCTGGGGGACTTTGGCCGGTCCCCCGGAAGTCTCGCCCGGGGGCCTCCCG
>NW_026610778.1:107500-122500 GCF_029499605.1 Hyla sarda
CAGGGACCCGCGCCTCCCGCCCTTGATCCTTCTCAAATGTCCCGAGGCCTGGAAGTCCGTCAGGGGAGCCTTCCGGAGGCCTCGCCCGGGTTCGGTGCACCCTGCCTGGGCACAGGGACACACACTTACCCCTGGCCGACAACCAGACTTTGACATTTTTCCGTCTGGCCCACCCCGGGGGGGGGGTCCAGGGGCATCGGGGGCCCTCGGCCGACCAGACGTCGTACTCGCTCGACTATGTCGAATATGTCGACGCTTCCCCTTCCCCGCCGCGGGGGGGTCCGCGTCGACGATCCTTTGCCCAAGGATAGCGCGCCCTGCCTGGGTACAGGGACCCGCGCCTCCCGCCCTTGATCCTTCTCAAATGTCCCGAGGCCTGGAAGTCCGTCAGGGGAGCCTTCCGGAGGCCTCGCCCGGGTTCGGTGCACCCTGCCTGGGCACAGGGACACACACTTACCCCTGGCCGACAACCAGACTTTGACATTTTTCCGTCTGGCCCACCCCGGGGGGGGGGTCCAGGGGCGTCGGGGGCCCTCGGCCGACCGGACGTCGTACTCGCTCGACTATGTCGAATATGTCGACGCTTCCCCTTCCCCGCCGCGGGAGGGCCGCGTCGACGATCCTTTGCCCAAGGATAGCGCGCCCTGCCTGGGTACAGGGACCCGCGCCTCCCGCCCTTGATCCTTCTCAAATGTCCCGAGGCCTGGAAGTCCGTCAGGGGAGCCTTCCGGAGGCCTCGCCCGGGTTCGGTGCACCCTGCCTGGGCACAGGGACACACACTTACCCCTGGCCGACAACCAGACTTTGACATTTTTCCGTCTGGCCCACCCCGGGGGGGGTCCAGGGGCGTCGGGGGCCCTCGGCCGACCGGACGTCGTACTCGCTCGACTATGTCGAATATGTCGACGCTTCCCCTTCCCCGCCGCGGGAGGGCCGCGTCGACGATCCTTTGCCCAAGGATAGCGCGCCCTGCCTGGGTACAGGGACCCGCGCCTCCCGCCCTTGATCCTTCTCAAATGTCCCGAGGCCTGGAAGTCCGTCAGGGGAGCCTTCCGGAGGCCTCGCCCGGGTTCGGTGCACCCTGCCTGGGCACAGGGACACACACTTACCCCTGGCCGACAACCAGACTTTGACATTTTTCCGTCTGGCCCACCCCGGGGGGGGGGTCCAGGGGCATCGGGGGCCCTCGGCCGACCAGACGTCGTACTCGCTCGACTATGTCGAATATGTCGACGCTTCCCCTTCCCCGCCGCGGGGGGGTCCGCGTCGACGATCCTTTGCCCAAGGATAGCGCGCCCTGCCTGGGTACAGGGACCCGCGCCTCCCGCCCTTGATCCTTCTCAAATGTCCCGAGGCCTGGAAGTCCGTCAGGGGAGCCTTTCGGAGGCCTCGCCCGGGTTCGGTGCACCCTGCCTGGGCACAGGGACACACACTTACCCCTGGCCGACAACCAGACTTTGACATTTTTCCGTCTGGCCCACCCCGGGGGGGGGGTCCAGGGGCATCGGGGGCCCTCGGCCGACCGGACGTCGTACTCGCTCGACTATGTCGAATATGTCGACGCTTCCCCTTCCCCGCCGCGGGGGGGTCCGCGTCGACGATCTTGTGCCCAAGGATAGCGCGCCCTGCCTGGGTACAGGGACCCGCGCCTCCCGCCCTTGATCTCTCTCAAATGTTCCAAAGCCTGGAAGTCCATCAGGGGACCCTTCCGGAGGCCTCGCCCGGGTTCGGTGCACCCTGCCTGGGCACAGGGACACACACTTACCCCTGGCCGACAACCGGACTTTGACATTTTCTGTCTGGCCCACACTGGGGGGGTCCGGGGGGACGGGCACCCTCGGCGGACCGCCCGCCAGACTGGCTCGACTCGCTCGACGTCCCAGCTCTCTGGCACAGGAGGCCGTTCTAAGATACCCGGTCGCTATGCTGTGATACACTTTTATGAAAGCGTACCACTCCGACATGCCCAGCTCATGGAACTGTCGCCTGGATTCGGCTTTCAAATACGATCTCATAGTGGTTCTCAGTTTTGAGATAATCATCATGTCTGGAGGTCTGTCAGGGGACCCTTCCAGATGACTTGCCCGGGTTCAGTGCACCCTGCCTGGGAACAGGGACACACACTTCCCACGGGCCAACCACCCGACTTTTAACATTTTCCCTCTTGACTCCGGGTTGGCGCGTCGGCACCACCCCGGGGGCATCGGGGGCTCTCGGCCGACCGGACGTCGTACTCGCTCGACTATGTCGAATATGTCGACGCTTCCCCTTCCCCGCCGCGGGGGGGTCCGCGTCGACGATCCTTTGCCCAAGGATAGCGCGCCCTGCCTGGGTACAGGGACCCGCGCCTCCCGCCCTTGATCCTTCTCAAATGTCCCGAGGCCTGGAAGTCCGTCAGGGGAGCCTTCCGGAGGCCTCGCCCGGGTTCGGTGCACCCTGCCTGGGCACAGGGACACACACTTACCCCTGGCCGACAACCAGACTTTGACATTTTTCCGTCTGGCCCACCCCGGAGGGGGGGGGGGGGGGGTCCAGGGGCATCGGGGGCCCTCGTCCGACCGGACGTCGTACTCGCTCGACTATGTCGAATATGTCGACGCTTCCCCTTCCCCGCCGCGGGGGGGTCCGCGTAGACGATCCTGTGCCCAAGGATAGCGCGCCCTGCCTGGGTACAGGGACCCGCGCCTCCCGCCCTGGTTCTCTGTCAAAAGTCCCGAGGCCTGGAGGTCTGTCAGGGGACCCTTCCGGAGGCCTCGCCCGGGTTCGGTGCACCCTGCCTGGGCACAGGGACACACACTTACCCCTGGCCGACAACCAGACTTTGACATTTTTCCGTCTGGCCCACCCCGGGGGGGGGGGGGGTCCAGGGGCATCGGGGGCCCTCGGCCGACCGGACGTCGTACTCGCTCGACTATGTCGAATATGTCGACGCTTCCCCTTCCCCGCCGCGGGGGGGTCCGCGTCGACGATCCTTTGCCGAAGGATAGCGCGCCCTGCCTGGGTACAGGGACCCGCGCCTCCCGCCCTTGATCCTTCTCAAATGTCCCGAGGCCTGGAAGTCCGTCAGGGGACCCTTCCGGAGGCCTCGCCCGGGTTCGGTGCACCCTGCCTGGGCACAGGGACACACACTTACCCCTGGCCGACAACCAGACTTTGACATTTTTCCGTCTGGCCCACCCCGGGGGGGGGGGGGGGTCCAGGGGCATCGGGGGCCCTCGGCCGACCGGACGTCGTACTCGCTCGACTATGTCGAATATGTCGACGCTTCCCCTTCCCCGCCGCGGGGGGGTCCGCGTCGACGATCCTGTGCCCAAGGATGGCGCGCCCTGCCTGGGTACAGGGACCCGCGCCTCCCGCCCTGGTTCTCTGTCAAAAGTCCCGAGGCCTGGAGGTCTGTCAGGGGACCCTTCCGGAGGCCTCGCCCGGGTTCGGTGCACCCTGCCTGGGCACAGGGACACACACTTACCCCTGGCCGACAACCAGACTTTGACATTTTTCCGTCTGGCCCACCCCGGGGGGGGGTCCAGGCGCATCGGGGGCCCTCGGCCGACCGGACGTCGTACTCGCTCGACTATGTCGAATATGTCGACGCTTCCCCTTCCCCGCCGCGGGGGGGTCCGCTTCGACGATCTTGTGCCCAAGGATAGCGCACCCTGCCTGGGTACAGGGACCCGCGCCTCCCGCCCTTGATCTCTCTCAAATGTTCCAAAGCCTGGAAGTCTGTCAGGGGACCCTTCCGGAGGCCTCGCCCGGGTTCGGTGCACCCTGCCTGGGCACAGGGACACACACTTACCCCTGGCCGACAACCAGACTTTGACATTTTTCCGTCTGGCCCACCCCGGGGGGGGGGTCCAGGGGCATCGGGGGCCCTCGGCCGACCGGACGTCGTACTCGCTCGACTATGTCGAATATGTCGACGCTTCCCCTTCCCCGCCGCGGGGGGGGGTCCGCGTCGACGATCCTGTGCCCAAGGACGGTGCACCCTGCCTGGGCACAGGGACACACACGTCAATCGGGACTTTGTCGCTCAGCCTAAGAAGGTCGGCCTGAAGCACTGTCGTGCGTCCCGACGGGGTCCGCACACCCGCCCGCCGGTGCCGCTGCCTTCCTCTGGGTGTGCCCTCTCCGGGGATACCATGCGCGGGGTGTGCGAACCCTCCCGGGGGTCCAGGGACCGGTGCCAAACACCCCGCACACAGCGATCTCGACCTTGTCAATGTTACGCTCAGCCTACTTCGGGGCCACGCTGCACCGCCCGTGCGGGTTCGCGCACCCACCCGGTGGTCCCGCTGCCTTCCTCCGGGTGTGCCCTCTCCGGGGATACCATGCGCGGGGTGTGCGAACCCTCCCGGGGGTCCAGGGACCGGTCCCAAACACCCCGCACACAGCGATCCCGACCTTGTCAATGTTACGCTCAGCCTACTTCAGGGCCACGCTGCACCGCCCGTGCGGGTTCGCGCACCCACCCGGTGGTCCCGCTGCCTTCCTCCGGGTGTGCCCTCTCTGGGGATACCATGCGCGGGGTGTGCGAACCCTCCCGGGGGTCCAGGGACCGGTCCCAAACACCCCGCACACAGCGATCTCGACCTTGTCAATGTTACGCTCAGCCTACTTCGGGGCCACGCTGCACCGCCCGTGCGGGTTCGCGCACCCACCCGGTGGTCCCGCTGCCTTCCTCCGGGTGTGCCCTCTCCGGGGATACCATGCGCGGGGTGTGCGAACCCTCCCGGGGGTCCAGGGACCGGTCCCAAACACCCCGCGCACAGCGATCTCGACCTTGTCAATGTTACGCTCAGCCTACTTCGGGGCCACGCTGCACCGCCCGTGCGGGTTCGCGCACCCACCCGGTGGTCCCGCTGCCTTCCTCCGGGTGTGCCCTCTCTGGGGATATCATGCGCGGGGTGTGCGAACCCTCCCGGGGGTCCAGGGACCGGTCCCAAACACCCCGCGCACAGCGATCTCGACCTTGTCAATGTTACGCTCAGCCTACTTCGGGGCCACGCTGCACCGCCCGTGCGGGTTCGCGCACCCACCCGGTGGTCCCGCTGCCTTCCTCCGGGTGTGCCCTCTCCGGGGATACCATGCGCGGGGTGTGCGAACCCTCCCGGGGGTCCAGGGACCGGTCCCAAACACCCCGCGCACAGCGATCTCGACCTTGTCAATGTTACGCTCAGCCTACTTCGGGGCCACGCTGCACCGCCCGTGCGGGTTCGCGCACCCACCCGGTGGTCCCGCTGCCTTCCTCCGGGTGTGCCCTCTCCGGGGATACCATGCGCGGGGTGTGCGAACCCTCCCGGGGGTCCAGGGACCGGTCCCAAACACCCCGCGCACAGCGATCCCGACCTTGTCAATGTTACGCTCAGCCTACTTCGGGGCCACGCTGCACCGCCCGTGCGGGTTCGCGCACCCACCCGGTGGTCCCGCTGCCTTCCTCCGGGTGTGCCCTCTCCGGGGATACCATGCGCGGGGTGTGCGAACCCTCCCGGGGGTCCAGGGACCGGTCCCAAACACCCCGCACACAGCGATCCCGACCTTGTCAATGTTACGCTCAGCCTACTTCAGGGCCACGCTGCACCGCCCGTGCGGGTTCGCGCACCCACCCGGTGGTCCCGCTGCCTTCCTCCGGGTGTGCCCTCTCCGGGGATACCATGCGCGGGGTGTGCGAACCCTCCCGGGGGTCCAGGGACCGGTCCCAAACACCCCGCGCACAGCGATCTCGACCTTGTCAATGTTACGCTCAGCCTACTTCGGGGCCACGCTGCACCGCCCGTGCGGGTTCGCGCACCCACCCGGTGGTCCCGCTGCCTTCCTCCGGGTGTGCCCTCTCCGGGGATACCATGCGCGGGGTGTGCGAACCCTCCCGGGGGTCCAGGGACCGGTGCCAAACACCCCGCGCACAGCGATCTCGACCTTGTCAATGTTACGCTCAGCCTACTTCGGGGCCACGCTGCACCGCCCGTGCGGGTTCGCGCACCCACCCGGTGGTCCCGCTGCCTTCCTCCGGGTGTGCCCTCTCCGGGGATAACATGCGCGGGGTGTGCGAACCCTCCCGGAGGTCCAGGGACCGGTCCCAAACACCCCGCGCACAGCGATCTCGACCTTGTCAATGTTACGCTCAGCCTACTTCGGGGCCACGCTGCACCGCCCGTGCGGGTTCGCGCACCCACCCGGTGGTCCCGCTGCCTTCCTCCGGGTGTGCCCTCTCTGGGGATATCATGCGCGGGGTGTGCGAACCCTCCCGGGGGTCCAGGGACCGGTCCCAAACACCCCGCGCACAGCGATCTCGACCTTGTCAATGTTACGCTCAGCCTACTTCGGGGCCACGCTGCACCGCCCGTGCGGGTTCGCGCACCCACCCGGTGGTCCCGCTGCCTTCCTCCGGGTGTGCCCTCTCCGGGGATACCATGCGCGGGGTGTGCGAACCCTCCCGGGGGTCCAGGGATCGGTGCCAAACACCCCGCGCACAGCGATCTCGACCTTGTCAATGTTACGCTCAGCCTACTTCGGGGCCACGCTGCACCGCCCGTGCGGGTTCGCGCACCCACCCGGTGGTCCCGCTGCCTTCCTCCGGGTGTGCCCTCTCCGGGGATACCATGCGCGGGGTGGGCGAAGCCTCCCGGGGGTCCAGGGACCGGTCCCAAACACCCCGCGCACAGCGATCTCGACCTTGTCAATGTTACGCTCAGCCTACTTCGGGGCCACGCTGCACCGCCCGTGCGGGTTCGCGCACCCACCCGGTGGTCCCGCTGCCTTCCTCCGGGTGTGCCCTCTCCGGGGATACCATGCGCGGGGTGTGCGAACCCTCCCGGGGGTCCAGGGACCGGTCCCAAACACCCCGCGCACAGCGATCTCGACCTTGTCAATGTTACGCTCAGCCTACTTCGGGGCCACGCTGCACCGCCCGTGCGGGTTCGCGCACCCACCCGGTGGTCCCGCTGCCTTCCTCCGGGTGTGCCCTCTCCGGGGATACCATGCGCGGGGTGGGCGAAGCCTCCCGGGGGTCCAGGGACCGGTCCCAAACACCCCGCGCACAGCGATCTCGACCTTGTCAATGTTACGCTCAGCCTACTTCGGGGCCACGCTGCACCGCCCGTGCGGGTTCGCGCACCCACCCGGTGGTCCCGCTGCCTTCCTCCGGGTGTGCCCTCTCCGGGGATACCATGCGCGGGGTGTGCGAACCCTCCCGGGGGTCCAGGGATCGGTGCCAAACACCCCGCGCACAGCGATCTCGACCTTGTCAATGTTACGCTCAGCCTACTTCGGGGCCACGCTGCACCGCCCGTGCGGGTTCGCGCACCCACCCGGTGGTCCCGCTGCCTTCCTCCGGGTGTGCCCTCTCCGGGGATACCATGCGCGGGGTGTGCGAACCCTCCCGGGGGTCCAGGGACCGGTCCCAAACACCCCGCGCACAGCGATCTCGACCTTGTCAATGTTACGCTCAGCCTACTTCGGGGCCACGCTGCACCGCCCGTGCGGGTTCGCGCACCCACCCGGTGGTCCCGCTGCCTTCCTTCGGGTGTGCCCTCTCCGGGGATACCATGCGCGGGGTGGGCGAAGCCTCCCGGGGGTCCAGGGACCGGTCCCAAACACCCCGCGCACAGCGATCTCGACCTTGTCAATGTTACGCTCAGCCTACTTCGGGGCCACGCTGCACCGCCCGTGCGGGTTCGCGCACCCACCCGGTGGTCCCGCTGCCTTCCTCCGGGTGTGCCCTCTCCGGGGATACCATGCGCGGGGTGTGCGAACCCTCCCGGGGGTCCAGGGACCGGTCCCAAACACCCCGCGCACAGCGATCTCGACCTTGTCAATGTTACGCTCAGCCTACTTCGGGGCCACGCTGCACCGCCCGTGCGGGTTCGCGCACCCACCCGGTGGTCCCGCTGCCTTCCTCCGGGTGTGCCCTCTCCGGGGATAACATGCGCGGGGTGTGCGAACCCTCCCGGAGGTCCAGGGACCGGTCCCAAACACCCCGCGCACAGCGATCTCGACCTTGTCAATGTTACGCTCAGCCTACTTCGGGGCCACGCTGCACCGCCCGTGCGGGTTCGCGCACCCACCCGGTGGTCCCGCTGCCTTCCTCCGGGTGTGCCCTCTCTGGGGATATCATGCGCGGGGTGTGCGAACCCTCCCGGGGGTCCAGGGACCGGTCCCAAACACCCCGCGCACAGCGATCTCGACCTTGTCAATGTTACGCTCAGCCTACTTCGGGGCCACGCTGCACCGCCCGTGCGGGTTCGCGCACCCACCCGGTGGTCCCGCTGCCTTCCTCCGGGTGTGCCCTCTCCGGGGATACCATGCGCGGGGTGTGCGAACCCTCCCGGGGGTCCAGGGACCGGTCCCAAACACCCCGCGCACAGCGATCTCGACCTTGTCAATGTTACGCTCAGCCTACTTCGGGGCCACGCTGCACCGCCCGTGCGGGTTCGCGCACCCACCCGGTGGTCCCGCTGCCTTCCTCCGGGTGTGCCCTCTCTGGGGATACCATGCGCGGGGTGTGCGAACCCTCCCGGAGGTCCAGGGACCGGTCCCAAACACCCCGCGCACAGCGATCTCGACCTTGTCAATGTTACGCTCAGCCTACTTCGGGGCCACGCTGCACCGCCCGTGCGGGTTCGCGCACCCACCCGGTGGTCCCGCTGCCTTCCTCCGGGTGTGCCCTCTCTGGGGATACCATGCGCGGGGTGTGCGAACCCTCCCGGGGGTCCAGGGACCGGTGCCAAACACCCCGCGCACAGCGATCTCGACCTTGTCAATGTTACGCTCAGCCTAGTTCGGGGCCACGCTGCACCGCCCGTGCGGGTTCGCGCACCCACCCGGTGGTCCCGCTGCCTTCCTCCGGGTGTGCCCTCTCCGGGGATACCATGCGCGGGGTGTGCGAACCCTCCCGGGGGTCCAGGGACCGGTGCCAAACACCCCGCGCACAGCGATCTCGACCTTGTCAATGTTACGCTCAGCCTACTTCGGGGCCACGCTGCACCGCCCGTGCGGGTTCGCGCACCCACCCGGTGGTCCCGCTGCCTTCCTCCGGGTGTGCCCTCTCTGGGGATACCATGCGCGGGGTGTGCGAACCCTCCCGGGGGTCCAGGGACCGGTGCCAAACACCCCGCGCACAGCGATCTCGACCTTGTCAATGTTACGCTCAGCCTACTTCGGGGCCACGCTGCACCGCCCGTGCGGGTTCGCGCACCCACCCGGTGGTCCCGCTGCCTTCCTCCGGGTGTGCCCTCTCCGGGGATACCATGCGCGGGGTGTGCGAACCCTCCCGGGGGTCCAGGGACCGGTCCCAAACACCCCGCACACAGCGATCTCGACCTTGTCAATGTTACGCTCAGCCTACTTCGGGGCCACGCTGCACCGCCCGTGCGGGTTCGCGCACCCACCCGGTTGTCCCGCTGCCTTCCTCCGGGTGTGCCCTCTCTGGGGATACCATGCGCGGGGTGTGCGAACCCTCCCGGGGGTCCAGGGACCGGTGCCAAACACCCCGCGCACAGCGATCTCGACCTTGTCAATGTTACGCTCAGCCTACTTCGGGGCCACGCTGCACCGCCCGTGCGGGTTCGCGCACCCACCCGGTGGTCCCGCTGCCTTCCTCCGGGTGTGCCCTCTCCGGGGATACCATGCGCGGGGTGGGCGAAGCCTCCCGGGGGTCCAGGGACCGGTGCCAAACACCCCGCGCACAGCGATCTCGACCTTGTCAATGTTACGCTCAGCCTACTTCGGGGCCACGCTGCACCGCCCGTGCGGGTTCGCGCACCCACCCGGTGGTCCCGCTGCCTTCCTCCGGGTGTGCCCTCTCCGGGGATACCATGCGCGGGGTGTGCGAACCCTCCCGGGGGTCCAGGGACCGGTGCCAAACACCCCGCGCACAGCGATCTCGACCTTGTCAATGTTACGCTCAGCCTACTTCGGGGCCACGCTGCACCGCCCGTACGGGTTCGCGCACCCACCCGGTGGTCCCGCTGCCTTCCTCCGGGTGTGCCCTATCCGGGGATACCATGCGCGGGGTGTGCGACCCCTCCCGGGGGTCCAGGGACCGGTCCCAAACACCCCGCGCACAGCGATCTCGACCTTGTCAATGTTACGCTCAGCCTACTTCGGGGCCACGCTGCACCGCCCGTGCGGGTTCGCGCACCCACCCGGTGGTCCCGCTGCCTTCCTCCGGGTGTGCCCTCTCCGGGGATACCATGCGCGGGGTGGGCGAAGCCTCCCGGGGGTCCAGGGACCGGTCCCAAACACCCCGCGCACAGCGATCTCGACCTTGTCAATGTTACGCTCAGCCTACTTCGGGGCCACGCTGCACCGCCCGTGCGGGTTCGCGCACCCACCCGGTGGTCCCGCTGCCTTCCTCCGGGTGTGCCCTCTCCGGGGATACCATGCGCGGGGTGGGCGAAGCCTCCCGGGGGTCCAGGGACCGGTCCCAAACACCCCGCGCACAGCGATCTCGACCTTGTCAATGTTACGCTCAGCCTACTTCGGGGCCACGCTGCACCGCCCGTGCGGGTTCGCGCACCCACCCGGTGGTCCCGCTGCCTTCCTCCGGGTGTGCCCTCTCCGGGGATACCATGCGCGGGGTGGGCGAAGCCTCCCGGGGGTCCAGGGACCGGTCCCAAACACCCCGCGCACAGCGATCTCGACCTTGTCAATGTTACGCTCAGCCTACTTCGGGGCCACGCTGCACCGCCCGTGCGGGTTCGCGCACCCACCCGGTGGTCCCGCTGCCTTCCTCCGGGTGTGCCCTCTCCGGGGATACCATGCGCGGGGTGGGCGAAGCCTCCCGGGGGTCCAGGGACCGGTCCCAAACACCCCGCGCACAGCGATCTCGACCTTGTCAATGTTACGCTCAGCCTACTTCGGGGCCACGCTGCACCGCCCGTGCGGGTTCGCGCACCCACCCGGTGGTCCCGCTGCCTTCCTCCGGGTGTGCCCTCTCTGGGGATACCGTGCCCGGGGTGGGCGCGCCCTGCCTGGGATGCAGGGACCCGCGCTTAGCCCCCCGGGCACGTCGATCGGGACTTTGTCAATTTTACTCTCAGCCTACGAAGGAGCTCCGCCGGGCCGCCCGACGGGGTCCGCCCACCCGCCCGGCGGTACCGCTGCCTTCCTCCGGCTGTCCGCTCTCCCGGGGTGGGCTCGGCGGGGTCCGGTGGCCGTCGGGGAGCCGTCCCGCCCGCCCGCGTGTCTCCTGGGACGGCTCGGCCCCCCTCCGCGAGGGAGGCCGAGGGAGGGCGGCCGAGGTGCGGTCCTGCTGCGCGCACTCCGACGCCCGCGGCTTAGGGGAGAGGCCCGGGGAGCGAGGCGTGCCGACGCGGGACCGGAGTCTCGCGGGCAGCCTCGAGGACCCCGAGGGGCCTTGGGTCTCCCGCGCCTGGACGCGGTTGCGCTTCCTGCCGGACCGCCCGGCCGCCCCTCCCTATGCCCTTCGGGACCGCCGACCCCTCCGCCGCTCCGGGTTCCGGGATCCCGTGCCCGGGGTGGGCGCGCCCTGCCTGGGATGCAGGGACCCGCGCTTAGCCCCCCGGGGACACGCCGATCGGGACTTTGTCGATTTTACGCTCAGCCTACGAAGGAGCTCCGCCGGGCCGCCCGACGGGGTCTGCTCACCCGCCCGGCGGTACCGCTGCCTTCCTCCGGGTGTCCGCTCTCCAAGGATCCCGTGCCCGGGGTGGGCTCGGCGGGGTCCGGTGGCCGTCGGGGAGCCGTCCCGCCCGCGTGTCTCCTGGGACGGCTCGGCCCCCCTCCGCGAGGGAGGCCGAGGGAGGGCAGCCGAGGTGCGGTCCTGCTGCGCGCACTCCGACGCCCGCGGCTTAGGGGAGAGGCCCGGGGAGCGAGGCGTGCCGACGCGGGACCGGAGTCTCGCGGGCAGCCTCGAGGACCCCGAGGGGCCTTGGGTCTCCCGCGCCGGGTCGCGGTTGCGCTTCCTGCCGGACCGCCCGGCCGCCCCTCCCTATGCCCTTCGGGACCGCCGACCCCTCCGCCGCTCCGGGTTCCGGGATCCCGTGCCCGAGGTGGGCGCGCCCTGCCTGGGATGCAGGGACCCGCGCTTAGCCCCCCGGGGACGCGCCGATCGGGACTTTGTCGATTTTACGCTCAGCCTACGAAGGAGCTCCGCCGGGCCGCCCGACTGGGTCCGCTCACCCGCCCGGCGGTACCGCTGCCTTCCTCCGGGTGTCCGCTCTCCAAGGATCCCGTGCCCGGGTTGGGCTCGGCGGGGTCCGGTGGCCGTCAGGGAGCCGTCCCGCCCGCCCGCGTGTTCTGGGACGGCTCGGCCCCCCTCCGCGAGGGAGGCCGAGGGAGGGCAGCCGAGGTGCGGTCCTGCTGCGCGCACTCCGACGCCCGCGGCTTAGGGGAGAGGCCCGGGGAGCGAGGCGCGCCGACGCGGGACCGGAGTCTCGCGGGCAGCCTCGAGGACCCCGAGGGGCCTTGGGTCTCCCGCGCCTGGACGCGGTTGCGCTTCCTGCCGGACCGCCCGGCCGCCCCTCCCTATGCCCTTCGGGACCGCCGACCCCTCCGCCGCTCCGGGTTCCGGGATCCCGTGCCCGAGGTGGGCGCGCCCTGCCTGGGATGCAGGGACCCGCGCTTAGCCCCCCGGGCACGTCGATCGGGACTTTGTCGATTTTACTCTCAGCCTACGAAGGAGCTCCGCCGGGCCGCCCGACGGGGTCCGCCCACCCGCCCGGCGGTACCGCTGCCTTTCTCCGGGGGGGTACGGTGGCCGTCGGGGAGCCGTCCCGCTCGCGCGTCTCCTGGGACGGCTCGGCCCCCCTCCGCGAGGGAGGCCGAGGGAGGGCAGCCGAGGCGCGGTCCCGCTGCGCGCACACTCCGACGCCCGCGGCTTAGGGGAGAGGCCCTGGGGCCTTGGGTCTCCCTCGCCGGGACGCGGTTGCGCTTCCTGCCGGACCGCCCGGCCACCCTCCCTGTGCCCTTCGTGACCGCCGACCCCTCGTCGCGCATCTGGCGGCAGCCGCCGCCTCCGCACCGGCGCGATGCGGCATCTGGGGGGAGGGGGACCCTCTCGCCTTTACTGACACGGGCTCCGCAGAGTGGCTAGCTCCCTGCCGGATCGCGCTTCGTTAGATCGATCGAGGGACCTTCAAAGACGGATATAGCCTTCCGGACCGTGCCGTGGCGCGACTCGGCACCGGGGGGATCGAGACCCTTCGCCGACACGGGCTCCGGGGCCCGGCCGGACGAGGGGGTCGGTCCCCGCCGGATCGCGCGTCGAAACGACCGTCTGGGGATATTGCGAATGATGCCGTTCTCTCCGGACACATCTGGGGGAGCCCGCTCCGTGCCGCTCAAGCTCGCCTCCCGGGAGGGACGACCCCTTTCCCGGCGGGAGTTCCGCCGGGAGGGGGTATACCCTAAGGGCCCCCCCCGAGCCCCGGCACGATGCGGCGTCAGGGGGAGCGAGACCCTCTCGCCTTCGCCGACACGGGCTCCGGAGCCCGGCCGAACGAGAGGGTCGCTCCCCGCCGGATCGCGCCTCGCCAGATCGATCGAGGGACCTTCAGAGGATGAAAAAAAACGAGAAATTACGCCCATAGCTCGGCCCCTCCGGTCCAAAGAGGGTGCCGGCAGGGCACGCGCGCATCACCCCCGGGACCGGGGGACTTCGGCGGACCGCCCGCCGAAGTTGCTCGACTCGCTCGACGTCCCGGCCCTCTGGCACGGGTGGCCGTTCCGCTGCAACTGTTCCCAAGGACGGCGCGCCCTGCCTGGGTACAGGGACCCGCGCCTCCCGCCCTTTTAGCCTCTCTGGGTCTGTGCGTGTAAAGGGGACCCTTCCGGAGGCTTTGCCCGGGGACCGACCGGCCCCGGGTCGGGTACGCGAACCGGACCCGTTCCCCCCGGCATTCACCGAGGGAGAAGGCAGAGGTTCGTCCGCAGGGGAGCACACGCTCGGCCCTGGCGTACCCCGGGAGAGCAGCCGTGCTTCTCGCTCTCCTGCTATCCCCAGGCAGGTGGCCGTTCTGCGGTAGCCGGTCGCCATGCTGCTATGCAGTTTTATGAACGCGTGCCACTCTGTCATGCCCGACTCGTGGAACTGTCACCCGGATTCGGCCTTCGAATCCGTTCTCATAGCGGTTCTCGGTTTCGAGATAATCGTCAGGCCCGGAAGTCTTTCGGGGGACCCTTCCAGAGGCATTGCCCGAGTTCGGTGGACCCTGCCTGGGCACAGGGACTCACGACTCCCCCAGGGCTGACAGCCGGGACTCGTATTCTGTCAGGGGTACGTGTCGCCCATCCTGTTCCCAAGGACGGCGCGCCCTGCCTGGGTACAGGGACCCGCGCCTCCCGCCCTTTTAGCCTCTCCGGGTCTGTGCGTGTAAGGGGACCCTTCCGGAGGCTTTGCCCGGGGACCGCGCAAGCCCCGGGTCGGGTACGTGAACCGGCCCCGTCTCCCCCCCCCCCGGAATTCACCGTGGGAGAAGGCAGGGGTTCTTCCGCAGGCGAGCCCGCGCTCGGCCCTGGCGTACCCCGAGAGAGCAGCCGTGCTTCTCGCTCTCCTGCTATCCCCAGGCAGGTGGCCGTTCTGAGGTAGCCGGTCGCCATGCTGCTATGCAGTTTTATGAACGCGTGCCACTCTGTCATGCCCGACTCGTGGAACTGTCACCCGGATACGGCCTTCGAATCTGTTCTCATAGCGGTTCTCGGTTTCGAGATAATCGTCAGGCCTGGAAGTCGTCCGGGTGACCCTTCCGGAGACCTTGCCCAGGGGAGGTGAGCCCTCCTCGGGTAGTCGTCCGGCCGGGTGCCCTCGAGAGAACCAGGGGGGGGGGCTTTGATTTTATTTTATTTTTTTTTTTCTTTCAAAGTCCCACCGGAAGTCTCACAGGGGACCCTCCGCGGGGGCATACCCGGCTATGGTGCGCCCTCCTCGGGTAGTCTGACCACCTCTCCCCCCACCTCTGCGGAATTTTTATTTTATTTTTTCTCAATTTTATGCTCAGGGCAACCTTGCTCTAGCGTGCGAGACTGGCCCTCCAAACTCTCTCAAGT
>NW_026610778.1:132500-147500 GCF_029499605.1 Hyla sarda
CTCGCTCGACTATGTCGAATATGTCGACGCTTCCCCTTCCCCGCCGCGGGGGGGTCCGCGTCGACGATCCTGTGCCCAAGGATAGCGCGCCCTGCCTGGGTACAGGGACCCGCGCCTCCCGCCCTGGTTCTCTGTCAAAAGTCCCGAGGCCTGGAAGTCTGTCAGGGGACCCTTCCGGAGGCCTCGCCCGGGTTCGGTGCACCCTGCCTGGGCACAGGGACACACACTTACCCCTGGCCGACAACCAGACTTTGACATTTTTCCGTCTGGCCCACCCCGGGGGGGGTCCAGGGGCGTCGGGGGCCCTCGGCCGACCGGACGTCGTACTCGCTCGACTATGTCGAATATGTCGACGCTTCCCCTTCCCCGCCGCGGGAGGGCCGCGTCGACGATCCTTTGCCCAAGGATAGCGCGCCCTGCCTGGGTACAGGGACCCGCGCCTCCCGCCCTTGATCCTTCTCAAATGTCCCGAGGCCTGGAAGTCCGTCAGGGGAGCCTTCCGGAGGCCTCGCCCGGGTTCGGTGCACCCTGCCTGGGCACAGGGACACACACTTACCCCTGGCCGACAACCAGACTTTGACATTTTTCCGTCTGGCCCACCCCGGGGGGGGGGTCCAGGGGCATCGGGGGCCCTCGGCCGACCAGACGTCGTACTCGCTCGACTATGTCGAATATGTCGACGCTTCCCCTTCCCCGCCGCGGGGGGGTCCGCGTCGACGATCCTTTGCCCAAGGATAGCGCGCCCTGCCTGGGTACAGGGACCCGCGCCTCCCGCCCTTGATCCTTCTCAAATGTCCCGAGGCCTGGAAGTCCGTCAGGGGAGCCTTCCGGAGGCCTCGCCCGGGTTCGGTGCACCCTGCCTGGGCACAGGGACACACACTTACCCCTGGCCGACAACCAGACTTTGACATTTTTCCGTCTGGCCCACCCCGGGGGGGGGGTCCAGGGGCGTCGGGGGCCCTCGGCCGACCGGACGTCGTACTCGCTCGACTATGTCGAATATGTCGACGCTTCCCCTTCCCCGCCGCGGGAGGGCCGCGTCGACGATCCTTTGCCCAAGGATAGCGCGCCCTGCCTGGGTACAGGGACCCGCGCCTCCCGCCCTTGATCCTTCTCAAATGTCCCGAGGCCTGGAAGTCCGTCAGGGGAGCCTTCCGGAGGCCTCGCCCGGGTTCGGTGCACCCTGCCTGGGCACAGGGACACACACTTACCCCTGGCCGACAACCAGACTTTGACATTTTTCCGTCTGGCCCACCCCGGGGGGGGTCCAGGGGCGTCGGGGGCCCTCGGCCGACCGGACGTCGTACTCGCTCGACTATGTCGAATATGTCGACGCTTCCCCTTCCCCGCCGCGGGAGGGCCGCGTCGACGATCCTTTGCCCAAGGATAGCGCGCCCTGCCTGGGTACAGGGACCCGCGCCTCCCGCCCTTGATCCTTCTCAAATGTCCCGAGGCCTGGAAGTCCGTCAGGGGAGCCTTCCGGAGGCCTCGCCCGGGTTCGGTGCACCCTGCCTGGGCACAGGGACACACACTTACCCCTGGCCGACAACCAGACTTTGACATTTTTCCGTCTGGCCCACCCCGGGGGGGGGGTCCAGGGGCATCGGGGGCCCTCGGCCGACCAGACGTCGTACTCGCTCGACTATGTCGAATAAGTCGACGCTTCCCCTTCCCCGCCGCGGGGGGGTCCGCGTCGACGATCCTTTGCCCAAGGATAGCGCGCCCTGCCTGGGTACAGGGACCCGCGCCTCCCGCCCTTGATCCTTCTCAAATGTCCCGAGGCCTGGAAGTCCGTCAGGGGAGCCTTTCGGAGGCCTCGCCCGGGTTCGGTGCACCCTGCCTGGGCACAGGGACACACACTTACCCCTGGCCGACAACCAGACTTTGACATTTTTCCGTCTGGCCCACCCCGGGGGGGGGGTCCAGGGGCATCGGGGGCCCTCGGCCGACCGGACGTCGTACTCGCTCGACTATGTCGAATATGTCGACGCTTCCCCTTCCCCGCCGCGGGGGGGTCCGCGTCGACGATCTTGTGCCCAAGGATAGCGCGCCCTGCCTGGGTACAGGGACCCGCGCCTCCCGCCCTTGATCTCTCTCAAATGTTCCAAAGCCTGGAAGTCCATCAGGGGACCCTTCCGGAGGCCTCGCCCGGGTTCGGTGCACCCTGCCTGGGCACAGGGACACACACTTACCCCTGGCCGACAACCGGACTTTGACATTTTCTGTCTGGCCCACACTGGGGGGGTCCGGGGGGACGGGCACCCTCGGCGGACCGCCCGCCAGACTGGCTCGACTCGCTCGACGTCCCAGCTCTCTGGCACAGGAGGCCGTTCTAAGATACCCGGTCGCTATGCTGTGATACACTTTTATGAAAGCGTACCACTCCGACATGCCCAGCTCATGGAACTGTCGCCTGGATTCGGCTTTCAAATACGATCTCATAGTGGTTCTCAGTTTTGAGATAATCATCATGTCTGGAGGTCTGTCAGGGGACCCTTCCAGATGACTTGCCCGGGTTCAGTGCACCCTGCCTGGGAACAGGGACACACACTTCCCACGGGCCAACCACCCGACTTTTAACATTTTCCCTCTTGACTCCGGGTTGGCGCGTCGGCACCACCCCGGGGGCATCGGGGGCTCTCGGCCGACCGGACGTCGTACTCGCTCGACTATGTCGAATATGTCGACGCTTCCCCTTCCCCGCCGCGGGGGGGTCCGCGTCGACGATCCTTTGCCCAAGGATAGCGCGCCCTGCCTGGGTACAGGGACCCGCGCCTCCCGCCCTTGATCCTTCTCAAATGTCCCGAGGCCTGGAAGTCCGTCAGGGGAGCCTTCCGGAGGCCTCGCCCGGGTTCGGTGCACCCTGCCTGGGCACAGGGACACACACTTACCCCTGGCCGACAACCAGACTTTGACATTTTTCCGTCTGGCCCACCCCGGAGGGGGGGGGGGGGGGGTCCAGGGGCATCGGGGGCCCTCGTCCGACCGGACGTCGTACTCGCTCGACTATGTCGAATATGTCGACGCTTCCCCTTCCCCGCCGCGGGGGGGTCCGCGTAGACGATCCTGTGCCCAAGGATAGCGCGCCCTGCCTGGGTACAGGGACCCGCGCCTCCCGCCCTGGTTCTCTGTCAAAAGTCCCGAGGCCTGGAGGTCTGTCAGGGGACCCTTCCGGAGGCCTCGCCCGGGTTCGGTGCACCCTGCCTGGGCACAGGGACACACACTTACCCCTGGCCGACAACCAGACTTTGACATTTTTCCGTCTGGCCCACCCCGGGGGGGGGGGGGGTCCAGGGGCATCGGGGGCCCTCGGCCGACCGGACGTCGTACTCGCTCGACTATGTCGAATATGTCGACGCTTCCCCTTCCCCGCCGCGGGGGGGTCCGCGTCGACGATCCTTTGCCGAAGGATAGCGCGCCCTGCCTGGGTACAGGGACCCGCGCCTCCCGCCCTTGATCCTTCTCAAATGTCCCGAGGCCTGGAAGTCCGTCAGGGGACCCTTCCGGAGGCCTCGCCCGGGTTCGGTGCACCCTGCCTGGGCACAGGGACACACACTTACCCCTGGCCGACAACCAGACTTTGACATTTTTCCGTCTGGCCCACCCCGGGGGGGGGGGGGGGTCCAGGGGCATCGGGGGCCCTCGGCCGACCGGACGTCGTACTCGCTCGACTATGTCGAATATGTCGACGCTTCCCCTTCCCCGCCGCGGGGGGGTCCGCGTCGACGATCCTGTGCCCAAGGATGGCGCGCCCTGCCTGGGTACAGGGACCCGCGCCTCCCGCCCTGGTTCTCTGTCAAAAGTCCCGAGGCCTGGAGGTCTGTCAGGGGACCCTTCCGGAGGCCTCGCCCGGGTTCGGTGCACCCTGCCTGGGCACAGGGACACACACTTACCCCTGGCCGACAACCAGACTTTGACATTTTTCCGTCTGGCCCACCCCGGGGGGGGGTCCAGGCGCATCGGGGGCCCTCGGCCGACCGGACGTCGTACTCGCTCGACTATGTCGAATATGTCGACGCTTCCCCTTCCCCGCCGCGGGGGGGTCCGCTTCGACGATCTTGTGCCCAAGGATAGCGCACCCTGCCTGGGTACAGGGACCCGCGCCTCCCGCCCTTGATCTCTCTCAAATGTTCCAAAGCCTGGAAGTCTGTCAGGGGACCCTTCCGGAGGCCTCGCCCGGGTTCGGTGCACCCTGCCTGGGCACAGGGACACACACTTACCCCTGGCCGACAACCAGACTTTGACATTTTTCCGTCTGGCCCACCCCGGGGGGGGGGTCCAGGGGCATCGGGGGCCCTCGGCCGACCGGACGTCGTACTCGCTCGACTATGTCGAATATGTCGACGCTTCCCCTTCCCCGCCGCGGGGGGGGGTCCGCGTCGACGATCCTGTGCCCAAGGACGGTGCACCCTGCCTGGGCACAGGGACACACACGTCAATCGGGACTTTGTCGCTCAGCCTAAGAAGGTCGGCCTGAAGCACTGTCGTGCGTCCCGACGGGGTCCGCACACCCGCCCGCCGGTGCCGCTGCCTTCCTCTGGGTGTGCCCTCTCCGGGGATACCATGCGCGGGGTGTGCGAACCCTCCCGGGGGTCCAGGGACCGGTGCCAAACACCCCGCACACAGCGATCTCGACCTTGTCAATGTTACGCTCAGCCTACTTCGGGGCCACGCTGCACCGCCCGTGCGGGTTCGCGCACCCACCCGGTGGTCCCGCTGCCTTCCTCCGGGTGTGCCCTCTCCGGGGATACCATGCGCGGGGTGTGCGAACCCTCCCGGGGGTCCAGGGACCGGTCCCAAACACCCCGCACACAGCGATCCCGACCTTGTCAATGTTACGCTCAGCCTACTTCAGGGCCACGCTGCACCGCCCGTGCGGGTTCGCGCACCCACCCGGTGGTCCCGCTGCCTTCCTCCGGGTGTGCCCTCTCTGGGGATACCATGCGCGGGGTGTGCGAACCCTCCCGGGGGTCCAGGGACCGGTCCCAAACACCCCGCACACAGCGATCTCGACCTTGTCAATGTTACGCTCAGCCTACTTCGGGGCCACGCTGCACCGCCCGTGCGGGTTCGCGCACCCACCCGGTGGTCCCGCTGCCTTCCTCCGGGTGTGCCCTCTCCGGGGATACCATGCGCGGGGTGTGCGAACCCTCCCGGGGGTCCAGGGACCGGTCCCAAACACCCCGCGCACAGCGATCTCGACCTTGTCAATGTTACGCTCAGCCTACTTCGGGGCCACGCTGCACCGCCCGTGCGGGTTCGCGCACCCACCCGGTGGTCCCGCTGCCTTCCTCCGGGTGTGCCCTCTCTGGGGATATCATGCGCGGGGTGTGCGAACCCTCCCGGGGGTCCAGGGACCGGTCCCAAACACCCCGCGCACAGCGATCTCGACCTTGTCAATGTTACGCTCAGCCTACTTCGGGGCCACGCTGCACCGCCCGTGCGGGTTCGCGCACCCACCCGGTGGTCCCGCTGCCTTCCTCCGGGTGTGCCCTCTCCGGGGATACCATGCGCGGGGTGTGCGAACCCTCCCGGGGGTCCAGGGACCGGTCCCAAACACCCCGCGCACAGCGATCTCGACCTTGTCAATGTTACGCTCAGCCTACTTCGGGGCCACGCTGCACCGCCCGTGCGGGTTCGCGCACCCACCCGGTGGTCCCGCTGCCTTCCTCCGGGTGTGCCCTCTCCGGGGATACCATGCGCGGGGTGTGCGAACCCTCCCGGGGGTCCAGGGACCGGTCCCAAACACCCCGCGCACAGCGATCCCGACCTTGTCAATGTTACGCTCAGCCTACTTCGGGGCCACGCTGCACCGCCCGTGCGGGTTCGCGCACCCACCCGGTGGTCCCGCTGCCTTCCTCCGGGTGTGCCCTCTCCGGGGATACCATGCGCGGGGTGTGCGAACCCTCCCGGGGGTCCAGGGACCGGTCCCAAACACCCCGCACACAGCGATCCCGACCTTGTCAATGTTACGCTCAGCCTACTTCAGGGCCACGCTGCACCGCCCGTGCGGGTTCGCGCACCCACCCGGTGGTCCCGCTGCCTTCCTCCGGGTGTGCCCTCTCCGGGGATACCATGCGCGGGGTGTGCGAACCCTCCCGGGGGTCCAGGGACCGGTCCCAAACACCCCGCGCACAGCGATCTCGACCTTGTCAATGTTACGCTCAGCCTACTTCGGGGCCACGCTGCACCGCCCGTGCGGGTTCGCGCACCCACCCGGTGGTCCCGCTGCCTTCCTCCGGGTGTGCCCTCTCCGGGGATACCATGCGCGGGGTGTGCGAACCCTCCCGGGGGTCCAGGGACCGGTGCCAAACACCCCGCGCACAGCGATCTCGACCTTGTCAATGTTACGCTCAGCCTACTTCGGGGCCACGCTGCACCGCCCGTGCGGGTTCGCGCACCCACCCGGTGGTCCCGCTGCCTTCCTCCGGGTGTGCCCTCTCCGGGGATAACATGCGCGGGGTGTGCGAACCCTCCCGGAGGTCCAGGGACCGGTCCCAAACACCCCGCGCACAGCGATCTCGACCTTGTCAATGTTACGCTCAGCCTACTTCGGGGCCACGCTGCACCGCCCGTGCGGGTTCGCGCACCCACCCGGTGGTCCCGCTGCCTTCCTCCGGGTGTGCCCTCTCTGGGGATATCATGCGCGGGGTGTGCGAACCCTCCCGGGGGTCCAGGGACCGGTCCCAAACACCCCGCGCACAGCGATCTCGACCTTGTCAATGTTACGCTCAGCCTACTTCGGGGCCACGCTGCACCGCCCGTGCGGGTTCGCGCACCCACCCGGTGGTCCCGCTGCCTTCCTCCGGGTGTGCCCTCTCCGGGGATACCATGCGCGGGGTGTGCGAACCCTCCCGGGGGTCCAGGGATCGGTGCCAAACACCCCGCGCACAGCGATCTCGACCTTGTCAATGTTACGCTCAGCCTACTTCGGGGCCACGCTGCACCGCCCGTGCGGGTTCGCGCACCCACCCGGTGGTCCCGCTGCCTTCCTCCGGGTGTGCCCTCTCCGGGGATACCATGCGCGGGGTGGGCGAAGCCTCCCGGGGGTCCAGGGACCGGTCCCAAACACCCCGCGCACAGCGATCTCGACCTTGTCAATGTTACGCTCAGCCTACTTCGGGGCCACGCTGCACCGCCCGTGCGGGTTCGCGCACCCACCCGGTGGTCCCGCTGCCTTCCTCCGGGTGTGCCCTCTCCGGGGATACCATGCGCGGGGTGGGCGAAGCCTCCCGGGGGTCCAGGGACCGGTCCCAAACACCCCGCGCACAGCGATCTCGACCTTGTCAATGTTACGCTCAGCCTACTTCGGGGCCACGCTGCACCGCCCGTGCGGGTTCGCGCACCCACCCGGTGGTCCCGCTGCCTTCCTCCGGGTGTGCCCTCTCCGGGGATACCATGCGCGGGGTGGGCGAAGCCTCCCGGGGGTCCAGGGACCGGTCCCAAACACCCCGCGCACAGCGATCTCGACCTTGTCAATGTTACGCTCAGCCTACTTCGGGGCCACGCTGCACCGCCCGTGCGGGTTCGCGCACCCACCCGGTGGTCCCGCTGCCTTCCTCCGGGTGTGCCCTCTCCGGGGATACCATGCGCGGGGTGTGCGAACCCTCCCGGGGGTCCAGGGATCGGTGCCAAACACCCCGCGCACAGCGATCTCGACCTTGTCAATGTTACGCTCAGCCTACTTCGGGGCCACGCTGCACCGCCCGTGCGGGTTCGCGCACCCACCCGGTGGTCCCGCTGCCTTCCTCCGGGTGTGCCCTCTCCGGGGATACCATGCGCGGGGTGTGCGAACCCTCCCGGGGGTCCAGGGACCGGTCCCAAACACCCCGCGCACAGCGATCTCGACCTTGTCAATGTTACGCTCAGCCTACTTCGGGGCCACGCTGCACCGCCCGTGCGGGTTCGCGCACCCACCCGGTGGTCCCGCTGCCTTCCTTCGGGTGTGCCCTCTCCGGGGATACCATGCGCGGGGTGGGCGAAGCCTCCCGGGGGTCCAGGGACCGGTCCCAAACACCCCGCGCACAGCGATCTCGACCTTGTCAATGTTACGCTCAGCCTACTTCGGGGCCACGCTGCACCGCCCGTGCGGGTTCGCGCACCCACCCGGTGGTCCCGCTGCCTTCCTCCGGGTGTGCCCTCTCCGGGGATACCATGCGCGGGGTGTGCGAACCCTCCCGGGGGTCCAGGGACCGGTCCCAAACACCCCGCGCACAGCGATCTCGACCTTGTCAATGTTACGCTCAGCCTACTTCGGGGCCACGCTGCACCGCCCGTGCGGGTTCGCGCACCCACCCGGTGGTCCCGCTGCCTTCCTCCGGGTGTGCCCTCTCCGGGGATAACATGCGCGGGGTGTGCGAACCCTCCCGGAGGTCCAGGGACCGGTCCCAAACACCCCGCGCACAGCGATCTCGACCTTGTCAATGTTACGCTCAGCCTACTTCGGGGCCACGCTGCACCGCCCGTGCGGGTTCGCGCACCCACCCGGTGGTCCCGCTGCCTTCCTCCGGGTGTGCCCTCTCTGGGGATATCATGCGCGGGGTGTGCGAACCCTCCCGGGGGTCCAGGGACCGGTCCCAAACACCCCGCGCACAGCGATCTCGACCTTGTCAATGTTACGCTCAGCCTACTTCGGGGCCACGCTGCACCGCCCGTGCGGGTTCGCGCACCCACCCGGTGGTCCCGCTGCCTTCCTCCGGGTGTGCCCTCTCCGGGGATACCATGCGCGGGGTGTGCGAACCCTCCCGGGGGTCCAGGGACCGGTCCCAAACACCCCGCGCACAGCGATCTCGACCTTGTCAATGTTACGCTCAGCCTACTTCGGGGCCACGCTGCACCGCCCGTGCGGGTTCGCGCACCCACCCGGTGGTCCCGCTGCCTTCCTCCGGGTGTGCCCTCTCTGGGGATACCATGCGCGGGGTGTGCGAACCCTCCCGGAGGTCCAGGGACCGGTCCCAAACACCCCGCGCACAGCGATCTCGACCTTGTCAATGTTACGCTCAGCCTACTTCGGGGCCACGCTGCACCGCCCGTGCGGGTTCGCGCACCCACCCGGTGGTCCCGCTGCCTTCCTCCGGGTGTGCCCTCTCTGGGGATACCATGCGCGGGGTGTGCGAACCCTCCCGGGGGTCCAGGGACCGGTGCCAAACACCCCGCGCACAGCGATCTCGACCTTGTCAATGTTACGCTCAGCCTAGTTCGGGGCCACGCTGCACCGCCCGTGCGGGTTCGCGCACCCACCCGGTGGTCCCGCTGCCTTCCTCCGGGTGTGCCCTCTCCGGGGATACCATGCGCGGGGTGTGCGAACCCTCCCGGGGGTCCAGGGACCGGTGCCAAACACCCCGCGCACAGCGATCTCGACCTTGTCAATGTTACGCTCAGCCTACTTCGGGGCCACGCTGCACCGCCCGTGCGGGTTCGCGCACCCACCCGGTGGTCCCGCTGCCTTCCTCCGGGTGTGCCCTCTCTGGGGATACCATGCGCGGGGTGTGCGAACCCTCCCGGGGGTCCAGGGACCGGTGCCAAACACCCCGCGCACAGCGATCTCGACCTTGTCAATGTTACGCTCAGCCTACTTCGGGGCCACGCTGCACCGCCCGTGCGGGTTCGCGCACCCACCCGGTGGTCCCGCTGCCTTCCTCCGGGTGTGCCCTCTCCGGGGATACCATGCGCGGGGTGTGCGAACCCTCCCGGGGGTCCAGGGACCGGTCCCAAACACCCCGCACACAGCGATCTCGACCTTGTCAATGTTACGCTCAGCCTACTTCGGGGCCACGCTGCACCGCCCGTGCGGGTTCGCGCACCCACCCGGTTGTCCCGCTGCCTTCCTCCGGGTGTGCCCTCTCTGGGGATACCATGCGCGGGGTGTGCGAACCCTCCCGGGGGTCCAGGGACCGGTGCCAAACACCCCGCGCACAGCGATCTCGACCTTGTCAATGTTACGCTCAGCCTACTTCGGGGCCACGCTGCACCGCCCGTGCGGGTTCGCGCACCCACCCGGTGGTCCCGCTGCCTTCCTCCGGGTGTGCCCTCTCCGGGGATACCATGCGCGGGGTGGGCGAAGCCTCCCGGGGGTCCAGGGACCGGTGCCAAACACCCCGCGCACAGCGATCTCGACCTTGTCAATGTTACGCTCAGCCTACTTCGGGGCCACGCTGCACCGCCCGTGCGGGTTCGCGCACCCACCCGGTGGTCCCGCTGCCTTCCTCCGGGTGTGCCCTCTCCGGGGATACCATGCGCGGGGTGTGCGAACCCTCCCGGGGGTCCAGGGACCGGTGCCAAACACCCCGCGCACAGCGATCTCGACCTTGTCAATGTTACGCTCAGCCTACTTCGGGGCCACGCTGCACCGCCCGTACGGGTTCGCGCACCCACCCGGTGGTCCCGCTGCCTTCCTCCGGGTGTGCCCTATCCGGGGATACCATGCGCGGGGTGTGCGACCCCTCCCGGGGGTCCAGGGACCGGTCCCAAACACCCCGCGCACAGCGATCTCGACCTTGTCAATGTTACGCTCAGCCTACTTCGGGGCCACGCTGCACCGCCCGTGCGGGTTCGCGCACCCACCCGGTGGTCCCGCTGCCTTCCTCCGGGTGTGCCCTCTCCGGGGATACCATGCGCGGGGTGGGCGAAGCCTCCCGGGGGTCCAGGGACCGGTCCCAAACACCCCGCGCACAGCGATCTCGACCTTGTCAATGTTACGCTCAGCCTACTTCGGGGCCACGCTGCACCGCCCGTGCGGGTTCGCGCACCCACCCGGTGGTCCCGCTGCCTTCCTCCGGGTGTGCCCTCTCCGGGGATACCATGCGCGGGGTGGGCGAAGCCTCCCGGGGGTCCAGGGACCGGTCCCAAACACCCCGCGCACAGCGATCTCGACCTTGTCAATGTTACGCTCAGCCTACTTCGGGGCCACGCTGCACCGCCCGTGCGGGTTCGCGCACCCACCCGGTGGTCCCGCTGCCTTCCTCCGGGTGTGCCCTCTCCGGGGATACCATGCGCGGGGTGGGCGAAGCCTCCCGGGGGTCCAGGGACCGGTCCCAAACACCCCGCGCACAGCGATCTCGACCTTGTCAATGTTACGCTCAGCCTACTTCGGGGCCACGCTGCACCGCCCGTGCGGGTTCGCGCACCCACCCGGTGGTCCCGCTGCCTTCCTCCGGGTGTGCCCTCTCCGGGGATACCATGCGCGGGGTGGGCGAAGCCTCCCGGGGGTCCAGGGACCGGTCCCAAACACCCCGCGCACAGCGATCTCGACCTTGTCAATGTTACGCTCAGCCTACTTCGGGGCCACGCTGCACCGCCCGTGCGGGTTCGCGCACCCACCCGGTGGTCCCGCTGCCTTCCTCCGGGTGTGCCCTCTCTGGGGATACCGTGCCCGGGGTGGGCGCGCCCTGCCTGGGATGCAGGGACCCGCGCTTAGCCCCCCGGGCACGTCGATCGGGACTTTGTCAATTTTACTCTCAGCCTACGAAGGAGCTCCGCCGGGCCGCCCGACGGGGTCCGCCCACCCGCCCGGCGGTACCGCTGCCTTCCTCCGGCTGTCCGCTCTCCCGGGGTGGGCTCGGCGGGGTCCGGTGGCCGTCGGGGAGCCGTCCCGCCCGCCCGCGTGTCTCCTGGGACGGCTCGGCCCCCCTCCGCGAGGGAGGCCGAGGGAGGGCGGCCGAGGTGCGGTCCTGCTGCGCGCACTCCGACGCCCGCGGCTTAGGGGAGAGGCCCGGGGAGCGAGGCGTGCCGACGCGGGACCGGAGTCTCGCGGGCAGCCTCGAGGACCCCGAGGGGCCTTGGGTCTCCCGCGCCTGGACGCGGTTGCGCTTCCTGCCGGACCGCCCGGCCGCCCCTCCCTATGCCCTTCGGGACCGCCGACCCCTCCGCCGCTCCGGGTTCCGGGATCCCGTGCCCGGGGTGGGCGCGCCCTGCCTGGGATGCAGGGACCCGCGCTTAGCCCCCCGGGGACACGCCGATCGGGACTTTGTCGATTTTACGCTCAGCCTACGAAGGAGCTCCGCCGGGCCGCCCGACGGGGTCTGCTCACCCGCCCGGCGGTACCGCTGCCTTCCTCCGGGTGTCCGCTCTCCAAGGATCCCGTGCCCGGGGTGGGCTCGGCGGGGTCCGGTGGCCGTCGGGGAGCCGTCCCGCCCGCGTGTCTCCTGGGACGGCTCGGCCCCCCTCCGCGAGGGAGGCCGAGGGAGGGCAGCCGAGGTGCGGTCCTGCTGCGCGCACTCCGACGCCCGCGGCTTAGGGGAGAGGCCCGGGGAGCGAGGCGTGCCGACGCGGGACCGGAGTCTCGCGGGCAGCCTCGAGGACCCCGAGGGGCCTTGGGTCTCCCGCGCCGGGTCGCGGTTGCGCTTCCTGCCGGACCGCCCGGCCGCCCCTCCCTATGCCCTTCGGGACCGCCGACCCCTCCGCCGCTCCGGGTTCCGGGATCCCGTGCCCGAGGTGGGCGCGCCCTGCCTGGGATGCAGGGACCCGCGCTTAGCCCCCCGGGGACGCGCCGATCGGGACTTTGTCGATTTTACGCTCAGCCTACGAAGGAGCTCCGCCGGGCCGCCCGACTGGGTCCGCTCACCCGCCCGGCGGTACCGCTGCCTTCCTCCGGGTGTCCGCTCTCCAAGGATCCCGTGCCCGGGTTGGGCTCGGCGGGGTCCGGTGGCCGTCAGGGAGCCGTCCCGCCCGCCCGCGTGTTCTGGGACGGCTCGGCCCCCCTCCGCGAGGGAGGCCGAGGGAGGGCAGCCGAGGTGCGGTCCTGCTGCGCGCACTCCGACGCCCGCGGCTTAGGGGAGAGGCCCGGGGAGCGAGGCGCGCCGACGCGGGACCGGAGTCTCGCGGGCAGCCTCGAGGACCCCGAGGGGCCTTGGGTCTCCCGCGCCTGGACGCGGTTGCGCTTCCTGCCGGACCGCCCGGCCGCCCCTCCCTATGCCCTTCGGGACCGCCGACCCCTCCGCCGCTCCGGGTTCCGGGATCCCGTGCCCGAGGTGGGCGCGCCCTGCCTGGGATGCAGGGACCCGCGCTTAGCCCCCCGGGCACGTCGATCGGGACTTTGTCGATTTTACTCTCAGCCTACGAAGGAGCTCCGCCGGGCCGCCCGACGGGGTCCGCCCACCCGCCCGGCGGTACCGCTGCCTTTCTCCGGGGGGGTACGGTGGCCGTCGGGGAGCCGTCCCGCTCGCGCGTCTCCTGGGACGGCTCGGCCCCCCTCCGCGAGGGAGGCCGAGGGAGGGCAGCCGAGGCGCGGTCCCGCTGCGCGCACACTCCGACGCCCGCGGCTTAGGGGAGAGGCCCTGGGGCCTTGGGTCTCCCTCGCCGGGACGCGGTTGCGCTTCCTGCCGGACCGCCCGGCCACCCTCCCTGTGCCCTTCGTGACCGCCGACCCCTCGTCGCGCATCTGGCGGCAGCCGCCGCCTCCGCACCGGCGCGATGCGGCATCTGGGGGGAGGGGGACCCTCTCGCCTTTACTGACACGGGCTCCGCAGAGTGGCTAGCTCCCTGCCGGATCGCGCTTCGTTAGATCGATCGAGGGACCTTCAAAGACGGATATAGCCTTCCGGACCGTGCCGTGGCGCGACTCGGCACCGGGGGGATCGAGACCCTTCGCCGACACGGGCTCCGGGGCCCGGCCGGACGAGGGGGTCGGTCCCCGCCGGATCGCGCGTCGAAACGACCGTCTGGGGATATTGCGAATGATGCCGTTCTCTCCGGACACATCTGGGGGAGCCCGCTCCGTGCCGCTCAAGCTCGCCTCCCGGGAGGGACGACCCCTTTCCCGGCGGGAGTTCCGCCGGGAGGGGGTATACCCTAAGGGCCCCCCCCGAGCCCCGGCACGATGCGGCGTCAGGGGGAGCGAGACCCTCTCGCCTTCGCCGACACGGGCTCCGGAGCCCGGCCGAACGAGAGGGTCGCTCCCCGCCGGATCGCGCCTCGCCAGATCGATCGAGGGACCTTCAGAGGATGAAAAAAAACGAGAAATTACGCCCATAGCTCGGCCCCTCCGGTCCAAAGAGGGTGCCGGCAGGGCACGCGCGCATCACCCCCGGGACCGGGGGACTTCGGCGGACCGCCCGCCGAAGTTGCTCGACTCGCTCGACGTCCCGGCCCTCTGGCACGGGTGGCCGTTCCGCTGCAACTGTTCCCAAGGACGGCGCGCCCTGCCTGGGTACAGGGACCCGCGCCTCCCGCCCTTTTAGCCTCTCTGGGTCTGTGCGTGTAAAGGGGACCCTTCCGGAGGCTTTGCCCGGGGACCGACCGGCCCCGGGTCGGGTACGCGAACCGGACCCGTTCCCCCCGGCATTCACCGAGGGAGAAGGCAGAGGTTCGTCCGCAGGGGAGCACACGCTCGGCCCTGGCGTACCCCGGGAGAGCAGCCGTGCTTCTCGCTCTCCTGCTATCCCCAGGCAGGTGGCCGTTCTGCGGTAGCCGGTCGCCATGCTGCTATGCAGTTTTATGAACGCGTGCCACTCTGTCATGCCCGACTCGTGGAACTGTCACCCGGATTCGGCCTTCGAATCCGTTCTCATAGCGGTTCTCGGTTTCGAGATAATCGTCAGGCCCGGAAGTCTTTCGGGGGACCCTTCCAGAGGCATTGCCCGAGTTCGGTGGACCCTGCCTGGGCACAGGGACTCACGACTCCCCCAGGGCTGACAGCCGGGACTCGTATTCTGTCAGGGGTACGTGTCGCCCATCCTGTTCCCAAGGACGGCGCGCCCTGCCTGGGTACAGGGACCCGCGCCTCCCGCCCTTTTAGCCTCTCCGGGTCTGTGCGTGTAAGGGGACCCTTCCGGAGGCTTTGCCCGGGGACCGCGCAAGCCCCGGGTCGGGTACGTGAACCGGCCCCGTCTCCCCCCCCCCCGGAATTCACCGTGGGAGAAGGCAGGGGTTCTTCCGCAGGCGAGCCCGCGCTCGGCCCTGGCGTACCCCGAGAGAGCAGCCGTGCTTCTCGCTCTCCTGCTATCCCCAGGCAGGTGGCCGTTCTGAGGTAGCCGGTCGCCATGCTGCTATGCAGTTTTATGA
>NW_026610778.1:157500-171654 GCF_029499605.1 Hyla sarda
GGAACCTCGACAGACCGCCCGCCGAAGTTGCTCGACTCGCTCGACGTCCCAGCTCTCTGGCACAGGTGGCCGTTCGAAGGTACCCGGTCGCGATGCTGCGATACACTTTTATGAACGCGTACCACTCCGACATGCCCAGCTCGTGGAACTGTTGCCCGGATTCAGCTTTCAAATCCGATCTCATAGCGGTTCTCAGTTTCGAGAAAATCGTCAGGCCTGGAAGTCTGTCAGGGGACCCTTCCGGAGGCCTTGTCCGGGTTCGGTTGACCTTCCTGGGCACAGGGATCCGCACCTACCCCTGACCGACAACCAGACCTTTGACGCTTTTTTTCTCTCGCCTCCGTGGGGTCCGGGGGGACATTTTTCCGTCTGGCCCACCCCGGGGGGTCCAGGGGCATCGGGGGCCCTCGGCCGACCGGACGTCGTACTCGCTCGACTATGTCGAATATGTCGACGCTTCCCCTTCCCCGCCGCGGGGGGGTCCGCGTCGACGATCCTGTGCCCAAGGATAGCGCGCCCTGCCTGGGTACAGGGACCCGCGCCTCCCGCCCTGGTTCTCTGTCAAAAGTCCCGAGGCCTGGAAGTCTGTCAGGGGACCCTTCCGGAGGCCTCGCCCGGGTTCGGTGCACCCTGCCTGGGCACAGGGACACACACTTACCCCTGGCCGACAACCAGACTTTGACATTTTTCCGTCTGGCCCACCCCGGGGGGGGTCCAGGGGCGTCGGGGGCCCTCGGCCGACCGGACGTCGTACTCGCTCGACTATGTCGAATATGTCGACGCTTCCCCTTCCCCGCCGCGGGAGGGCCGCGTCGACGATCCTTTGCCCAAGGATAGCGCGCCCTGCCTGGGTACAGGGACCCGCGCCTCCCGCCCTTGATCCTTCTCAAATGTCCCGAGGCCTGGAAGTCCGTCAGGGGAGCCTTCCGGAGGCCTCGCCCGGGTTCGGTGCACCCTGCCTGGGCACAGGGACACACACTTACCCCTGGCCGACAACCAGACTTTGACATTTTTCCGTCTGGCCCACCCCGGGGGGGGGGTCCAGGGGCATCGGGGGCCCTCGGCCGACCAGACGTCGTACTCGCTCGACTATGTCGAATATGTCGACGCTTCCCCTTCCCCGCCGCGGGGGGGTCCGCGTCGACGATCCTTTGCCCAAGGATAGCGCGCCCTGCCTGGGTACAGGGACCCGCGCCTCCCGCCCTTGATCCTTCTCAAATGTCCCGAGGCCTGGAAGTCCGTCAGGGGAGCCTTCCGGAGGCCTCGCCCGGGTTCGGTGCACCCTGCCTGGGCACAGGGACACACACTTACCCCTGGCCGACAACCAGACTTTGACATTTTTCCGTCTGGCCCACCCCGGGGGGGGGGTCCAGGGGCGTCGGGGGCCCTCGGCCGACCGGACGTCGTACTCGCTCGACTATGTCGAATATGTCGACGCTTCCCCTTCCCCGCCGCGGGAGGGCCGCGTCGACGATCCTTTGCCCAAGGATAGCGCGCCCTGCCTGGGTACAGGGACCCGCGCCTCCCGCCCTTGATCCTTCTCAAATGTCCCGAGGCCTGGAAGTCCGTCAGGGGAGCCTTCCGGAGGCCTCGCCCGGGTTCGGTGCACCCTGCCTGGGCACAGGGACACACACTTACCCCTGGCCGACAACCAGACTTTGACATTTTTCCGTCTGGCCCACCCCGGGGGGGGTCCAGGGGCGTCGGGGGCCCTCGGCCGACCGGACGTCGTACTCGCTCGACTATGTCGAATATGTCGACGCTTCCCCTTCCCCGCCGCGGGAGGGCCGCGTCGACGATCCTTTGCCCAAGGATAGCGCGCCCTGCCTGGGTACAGGGACCCGCGCCTCCCGCCCTTGATCCTTCTCAAATGTCCCGAGGCCTGGAAGTCCGTCAGGGGAGCCTTCCGGAGGCCTCGCCCGGGTTCGGTGCACCCTGCCTGGGCACAGGGACACACACTTACCCCTGGCCGACAACCAGACTTTGACATTTTTCCGTCTGGCCCACCCCGGGGGGGGGGTCCAGGGGCATCGGGGGCCCTCGGCCGACCAGACGTCGTACTCGCTCGACTATGTCGAATATGTCGACGCTTCCCCTTCCCCGCCGCGGGGGGGTCCGCGTCGACGATCCTTTGCCCAAGGATAGCGCGCCCTGCCTGGGTACAGGGACCCGCGCCTCCCGCCCTTGATCCTTCTCAAATGTCCCGAGGCCTGGAAGTCCGTCAGGGGAGCCTTTCGGAGGCCTCGCCCGGGTTCGGTGCACCCTGCCTGGGCACAGGGACACACACTTACCCCTGGCCGACAACCAGACTTTGACATTTTTCCGTCTGGCCCACCCCGGGGGGGGGGTCCAGGGGCATCGGGGGCCCTCGGCCGACCGGACGTCGTACTCGCTCGACTATGTCGAATATGTCGACGCTTCCCCTTCCCCGCCGCGGGGGGGTCCGCGTCGACGATCTTGTGCCCAAGGATAGCGCGCCCTGCCTGGGTACAGGGACCCGCGCCTCCCGCCCTTGATCTCTCTCAAATGTTCCAAAGCCTGGAAGTCCATCAGGGGACCCTTCCGGAGGCCTCGCCCGGGTTCGGTGCACCCTGCCTGGGCACAGGGACACACACTTACCCCTGGCCGACAACCGGACTTTGACATTTTCTGTCTGGCCCACACTGGGGGGGTCCGGGGGGACGGGCACCCTCGGCGGACCGCCCGCCAGACTGGCTCGACTCGCTCGACGTCCCAGCTCTCTGGCACAGGAGGCCGTTCTAAGATACCCGGTCGCTATGCTGTGATACACTTTTATGAAAGCGTACCACTCCGACATGCCCAGCTCATGGAACTGTCGCCTGGATTCGGCTTTCAAATACGATCTCATAGTGGTTCTCAGTTTTGAGATAATCATCATGTCTGGAGGTCTGTCAGGGGACCCTTCCAGATGACTTGCCCGGGTTCAGTGCACCCTGCCTGGGAACAGGGACACACACTTCCCACGGGCCAACCACCCGACTTTTAACATTTTCCCTCTTGACTCCGGGTTGGCGCGTCGGCACCACCCCGGGGGCATCGGGGGCTCTCGGCCGACCGGACGTCGTACTCGCTCGACTATGTCGAATATGTCGACGCTTCCCCTTCCCCGCCGCGGGGGGGTCCGCGTCGACGATCCTTTGCCCAAGGATAGCGCGCCCTGCCTGGGTACAGGGACCCGCGCCTCCCGCCCTTGATCCTTCTCAAATGTCCCGAGGCCTGGAAGTCCGTCAGGGGAGCCTTCCGGAGGCCTCGCCCGGGTTCGGTGCACCCTGCCTGGGCACAGGGACACACACTTACCCCTGGCCGACAACCAGACTTTGACATTTTTCCGTCTGGCCCACCCCGGAGGGGGGGGGGGGGGGGTCCAGGGGCATCGGGGGCCCTCGTCCGACCGGACGTCGTACTCGCTCGACTATGTCGAATATGTCGACGCTTCCCCTTCCCCGCCGCGGGGGGGTCCGCGTAGACGATCCTGTGCCCAAGGATAGCGCGCCCTGCCTGGGTACAGGGACCCGCGCCTCCCGCCCTGGTTCTCTGTCAAAAGTCCCGAGGCCTGGAGGTCTGTCAGGGGACCCTTCCGGAGGCCTCGCCCGGGTTCGGTGCACCCTGCCTGGGCACAGGGACACACACTTACCCCTGGCCGACAACCAGACTTTGACATTTTTCCGTCTGGCCCACCCCGGGGGGGGGGGGGGTCCAGGGGCATCGGGGGCCCTCGGCCGACCGGACGTCGTACTCGCTCGACTATGTCGAATATGTCGACGCTTCCCCTTCCCCGCCGCGGGGGGGTCCGCGTCGACGATCCTTTGCCGAAGGATAGCGCGCCCTGCCTGGGTACAGGGACCCGCGCCTCCCGCCCTTGATCCTTCTCAAATGTCCCGAGGCCTGGAAGTCCGTCAGGGGACCCTTCCGGAGGCCTCGCCCGGGTTCGGTGCACCCTGCCTGGGCACAGGGACACACACTTACCCCTGGCCGACAACCAGACTTTGACATTTTTCCGTCTGGCCCACCCCGGGGGGGGGGGGGGGTCCAGGGGCATCGGGGGCCCTCGGCCGACCGGACGTCGTACTCGCTCGACTATGTCGAATATGTCGACGCTTCCCCTTCCCCGCCGCGGGGGGGTCCGCGTCGACGATCCTGTGCCCAAGGATGGCGCGCCCTGCCTGGGTACAGGGACCCGCGCCTCCCGCCCTGGTTCTCTGTCAAAAGTCCCGAGGCCTGGAGGTCTGTCAGGGGACCCTTCCGGAGGCCTCGCCCGGGTTCGGTGCACCCTGCCTGGGCACAGGGACACACACTTACCCCTGGCCGACAACCAGACTTTGACATTTTTCCGTCTGGCCCACCCCGGGGGGGGGTCCAGGCGCATCGGGGGCCCTCGGCCGACCGGACGTCGTACTCGCTCGACTATGTCGAATATGTCGACGCTTCCCCTTCCCCGCCGCGGGGGGGTCCGCTTCGACGATCTTGTGCCCAAGGATAGCGCACCCTGCCTGGGTACAGGGACCCGCGCCTCCCGCCCTTGATCTCTCTCAAATGTTCCAAAGCCTGGAAGTCTGTCAGGGGACCCTTCCGGAGGCCTCGCCCGGGTTCGGTGCACCCTGCCTGGGCACAGGGACACACACTTACCCCTGGCCGACAACCAGACTTTGACATTTTTCCGTCTGGCCCACCCCGGGGGGGGGGTCCAGGGGCATCGGGGGCCCTCGGCCGACCGGACGTCGTACTCGCTCGACTATGTCGAATATGTCGACGCTTCCCCTTCCCCGCCGCGGGGGGGGGTCCGCGTCGACGATCCTGTGCCCAAGGACGGTGCACCCTGCCTGGGCACAGGGACACACACGTCAATCGGGACTTTGTCGCTCAGCCTAAGAAGGTCGGCCTGAAGCACTGTCGTGCGTCCCGACGGGGTCCGCACACCCGCCCGCCGGTGCCGCTGCCTTCCTCTGGGTGTGCCCTCTCCGGGGATACCATGCGCGGGGTGTGCGAACCCTCCCGGGGGTCCAGGGACCGGTGCCAAACACCCCGCACACAGCGATCTCGACCTTGTCAATGTTACGCTCAGCCTACTTCGGGGCCACGCTGCACCGCCCGTGCGGGTTCGCGCACCCACCCGGTGGTCCCGCTGCCTTCCTCCGGGTGTGCCCTCTCCGGGGATACCATGCGCGGGGTGTGCGAACCCTCCCGGGGGTCCAGGGACCGGTCCCAAACACCCCGCACACAGCGATCCCGACCTTGTCAATGTTACGCTCAGCCTACTTCAGGGCCACGCTGCACCGCCCGTGCGGGTTCGCGCACCCACCCGGTGGTCCCGCTGCCTTCCTCCGGGTGTGCCCTCTCTGGGGATACCATGCGCGGGGTGTGCGAACCCTCCCGGGGGTCCAGGGACCGGTCCCAAACACCCCGCACACAGCGATCTCGACCTTGTCAATGTTACGCTCAGCCTACTTCGGGGCCACGCTGCACCGCCCGTGCGGGTTCGCGCACCCACCCGGTGGTCCCGCTGCCTTCCTCCGGGTGTGCCCTCTCCGGGGATACCATGCGCGGGGTGTGCGAACCCTCCCGGGGGTCCAGGGACCGGTCCCAAACACCCCGCGCACAGCGATCTCGACCTTGTCAATGTTACGCTCAGCCTACTTCGGGGCCACGCTGCACCGCCCGTGCGGGTTCGCGCACCCACCCGGTGGTCCCGCTGCCTTCCTCCGGGTGTGCCCTCTCTGGGGATATCATGCGCGGGGTGTGCGAACCCTCCCGGGGGTCCAGGGACCGGTCCCAAACACCCCGCGCACAGCGATCTCGACCTTGTCAATGTTACGCTCAGCCTACTTCGGGGCCACGCTGCACCGCCCGTGCGGGTTCGCGCACCCACCCGGTGGTCCCGCTGCCTTCCTCCGGGTGTGCCCTCTCCGGGGATACCATGCGCGGGGTGTGCGAACCCTCCCGGGGGTCCAGGGACCGGTCCCAAACACCCCGCGCACAGCGATCTCGACCTTGTCAATGTTACGCTCAGCCTACTTCGGGGCCACGCTGCACCGCCCGTGCGGGTTCGCGCACCCACCCGGTGGTCCCGCTGCCTTCCTCCGGGTGTGCCCTCTCCGGGGATACCATGCGCGGGGTGTGCGAACCCTCCCGGGGGTCCAGGGACCGGTCCCAAACACCCCGCGCACAGCGATCCCGACCTTGTCAATGTTACGCTCAGCCTACTTCGGGGCCACGCTGCACCGCCCGTGCGGGTTCGCGCACCCACCCGGTGGTCCCGCTGCCTTCCTCCGGGTGTGCCCTCTCCGGGGATACCATGCGCGGGGTGTGCGAACCCTCCCGGGGGTCCAGGGACCGGTCCCAAACACCCCGCACACAGCGATCCCGACCTTGTCAATGTTACGCTCAGCCTACTTCAGGGCCACGCTGCACCGCCCGTGCGGGTTCGCGCACCCACCCGGTGGTCCCGCTGCCTTCCTCCGGGTGTGCCCTCTCCGGGGATACCATGCGCGGGGTGTGCGAACCCTCCCGGGGGTCCAGGGACCGGTCCCAAACACCCCGCGCACAGCGATCTCGACCTTGTCAATGTTACGCTCAGCCTACTTCGGGGCCACGCTGCACCGCCCGTGCGGGTTCGCGCACCCACCCGGTGGTCCCGCTGCCTTCCTCCGGGTGTGCCCTCTCCGGGGATACCATGCGCGGGGTGTGCGAACCCTCCCGGGGGTCCAGGGACCGGTGCCAAACACCCCGCGCACAGCGATCTCGACCTTGTCAATGTTACGCTCAGCCTACTTCGGGGCCACGCTGCACCGCCCGTGCGGGTTCGCGCACCCACCCGGTGGTCCCGCTGCCTTCCTCCGGGTGTGCCCTCTCCGGGGATAACATGCGCGGGGTGTGCGAACCCTCCCGGAGGTCCAGGGACCGGTCCCAAACACCCCGCGCACAGCGATCTCGACCTTGTCAATGTTACGCTCAGCCTACTTCGGGGCCACGCTGCACCGCCCGTGCGGGTTCGCGCACCCACCCGGTGGTCCCGCTGCCTTCCTCCGGGTGTGCCCTCTCTGGGGATATCATGCGCGGGGTGTGCGAACCCTCCCGGGGGTCCAGGGACCGGTCCCAAACACCCCGCGCACAGCGATCTCGACCTTGTCAATGTTACGCTCAGCCTACTTCGGGGCCACGCTGCACCGCCCGTGCGGGTTCGCGCACCCACCCGGTGGTCCCGCTGCCTTCCTCCGGGTGTGCCCTCTCCGGGGATACCATGCGCGGGGTGTGCGAACCCTCCCGGGGGTCCAGGGATCGGTGCCAAACACCCCGCGCACAGCGATCTCGACCTTGTCAATGTTACGCTCAGCCTACTTCGGGGCCACGCTGCACCGCCCGTGCGGGTTCGCGCACCCACCCGGTGGTCCCGCTGCCTTCCTCCGGGTGTGCCCTCTCCGGGGATACCATGCGCGGGGTGGGCGAAGCCTCCCGGGGGTCCAGGGACCGGTCCCAAACACCCCGCGCACAGCGATCTCGACCTTGTCAATGTTACGCTCAGCCTACTTCGGGGCCACGCTGCACCGCCCGTGCGGGTTCGCGCACCCACCCGGTGGTCCCGCTGCCTTCCTCCGGGTGTGCCCTCTCCGGGGATACCATGCGCGGGGTGGGCGAAGCCTCCCGGGGGTCCAGGGACCGGTCCCAAACACCCCGCGCACAGCGATCTCGACCTTGTCAATGTTACGCTCAGCCTACTTCGGGGCCACGCTGCACCGCCCGTGCGGGTTCGCGCACCCACCCGGTGGTCCCGCTGCCTTCCTCCGGGTGTGCCCTCTCCGGGGATACCATGCGCGGGGTGGGCGAAGCCTCCCGGGGGTCCAGGGACCGGTCCCAAACACCCCGCGCACAGCGATCTCGACCTTGTCAATGTTACGCTCAGCCTACTTCGGGGCCACGCTGCACCGCCCGTGCGGGTTCGCGCACCCACCCGGTGGTCCCGCTGCCTTCCTCCGGGTGTGCCCTCTCCGGGGATACCATGCGCGGGGTGTGCGAACCCTCCCGGGGGTCCAGGGATCGGTGCCAAACACCCCGCGCACAGCGATCTCGACCTTGTCAATGTTACGCTCAGCCTACTTCGGGGCCACGCTGCACCGCCCGTGCGGGTTCGCGCACCCACCCGGTGGTCCCGCTGCCTTCCTCCGGGTGTGCCCTCTCCGGGGATACCATGCGCGGGGTGTGCGAACCCTCCCGGGGGTCCAGGGACCGGTCCCAAACACCCCGCGCACAGCGATCTCGACCTTGTCAATGTTACGCTCAGCCTACTTCGGGGCCACGCTGCACCGCCCGTGCGGGTTCGCGCACCCACCCGGTGGTCCCGCTGCCTTCCTTCGGGTGTGCCCTCTCCGGGGATACCATGCGCGGGGTGGGCGAAGCCTCCCGGGGGTCCAGGGACCGGTCCCAAACACCCCGCGCACAGCGATCTCGACCTTGTCAATGTTACGCTCAGCCTACTTCGGGGCCACGCTGCACCGCCCGTGCGGGTTCGCGCACCCACCCGGTGGTCCCGCTGCCTTCCTCCGGGTGTGCCCTCTCCGGGGATACCATGCGCGGGGTGTGCGAACCCTCCCGGGGGTCCAGGGACCGGTCCCAAACACCCCGCGCACAGCGATCTCGACCTTGTCAATGTTACGCTCAGCCTACTTCGGGGCCACGCTGCACCGCCCGTGCGGGTTCGCGCACCCACCCGGTGGTCCCGCTGCCTTCCTCCGGGTGTGCCCTCTCCGGGGATAACATGCGCGGGGTGTGCGAACCCTCCCGGAGGTCCAGGGACCGGTCCCAAACACCCCGCGCACAGCGATCTCGACCTTGTCAATGTTACGCTCAGCCTACTTCGGGGCCACGCTGCACCGCCCGTGCGGGTTCGCGCACCCACCCGGTGGTCCCGCTGCCTTCCTCCGGGTGTGCCCTCTCTGGGGATATCATGCGCGGGGTGTGCGAACCCTCCCGGGGGTCCAGGGACCGGTCCCAAACACCCCGCGCACAGCGATCTCGACCTTGTCAATGTTACGCTCAGCCTACTTCGGGGCCACGCTGCACCGCCCGTGCGGGTTCGCGCACCCACCCGGTGGTCCCGCTGCCTTCCTCCGGGTGTGCCCTCTCCGGGGATACCATGCGCGGGGTGTGCGAACCCTCCCGGGGGTCCAGGGACCGGTCCCAAACACCCCGCGCACAGCGATCTCGACCTTGTCAATGTTACGCTCAGCCTACTTCGGGGCCACGCTGCACCGCCCGTGCGGGTTCGCGCACCCACCCGGTGGTCCCGCTGCCTTCCTCCGGGTGTGCCCTCTCTGGGGATACCATGCGCGGGGTGTGCGAACCCTCCCGGAGGTCCAGGGACCGGTCCCAAACACCCCGCGCACAGCGATCTCGACCTTGTCAATGTTACGCTCAGCCTACTTCGGGGCCACGCTGCACCGCCCGTGCGGGTTCGCGCACCCACCCGGTGGTCCCGCTGCCTTCCTCCGGGTGTGCCCTCTCTGGGGATACCATGCGCGGGGTGTGCGAACCCTCCCGGGGGTCCAGGGACCGGTGCCAAACACCCCGCGCACAGCGATCTCGACCTTGTCAATGTTACGCTCAGCCTAGTTCGGGGCCACGCTGCACCGCCCGTGCGGGTTCGCGCACCCACCCGGTGGTCCCGCTGCCTTCCTCCGGGTGTGCCCTCTCCGGGGATACCATGCGCGGGGTGTGCGAACCCTCCCGGGGGTCCAGGGACCGGTGCCAAACACCCCGCGCACAGCGATCTCGACCTTGTCAATGTTACGCTCAGCCTACTTCGGGGCCACGCTGCACCGCCCGTGCGGGTTCGCGCACCCACCCGGTGGTCCCGCTGCCTTCCTCCGGGTGTGCCCTCTCTGGGGATACCATGCGCGGGGTGTGCGAACCCTCCCGGGGGTCCAGGGACCGGTGCCAAACACCCCGCGCACAGCGATCTCGACCTTGTCAATGTTACGCTCAGCCTACTTCGGGGCCACGCTGCACCGCCCGTGCGGGTTCGCGCACCCACCCGGTGGTCCCGCTGCCTTCCTCCGGGTGTGCCCTCTCCGGGGATACCATGCGCGGGGTGTGCGAACCCTCCCGGGGGTCCAGGGACCGGTCCCAAACACCCCGCACACAGCGATCTCGACCTTGTCAATGTTACGCTCAGCCTACTTCGGGGCCACGCTGCACCGCCCGTGCGGGTTCGCGCACCCACCCGGTTGTCCCGCTGCCTTCCTCCGGGTGTGCCCTCTCTGGGGATACCATGCGCGGGGTGTGCGAACCCTCCCGGGGGTCCAGGGACCGGTGCCAAACACCCCGCGCACAGCGATCTCGACCTTGTCAATGTTACGCTCAGCCTACTTCGGGGCCACGCTGCACCGCCCGTGCGGGTTCGCGCACCCACCCGGTGGTCCCGCTGCCTTCCTCCGGGTGTGCCCTCTCCGGGGATACCATGCGCGGGGTGGGCGAAGCCTCCCGGGGGTCCAGGGACCGGTGCCAAACACCCCGCGCACAGCGATCTCGACCTTGTCAATGTTACGCTCAGCCTACTTCGGGGCCACGCTGCACCGCCCGTGCGGGTTCGCGCACCCACCCGGTGGTCCCGCTGCCTTCCTCCGGGTGTGCCCTCTCCGGGGATACCATGCGCGGGGTGTGCGAACCCTCCCGGGGGTCCAGGGACCGGTGCCAAACACCCCGCGCACAGCGATCTCGACCTTGTCAATGTTACGCTCAGCCTACTTCGGGGCCACGCTGCACCGCCCGTACGGGTTCGCGCACCCACCCGGTGGTCCCGCTGCCTTCCTCCGGGTGTGCCCTATCCGGGGATACCATGCGCGGGGTGTGCGACCCCTCCCGGGGGTCCAGGGACCGGTCCCAAACACCCCGCGCACAGCGATCTCGACCTTGTCAATGTTACGCTCAGCCTACTTCGGGGCCACGCTGCACCGCCCGTGCGGGTTCGCGCACCCACCCGGTGGTCCCGCTGCCTTCCTCCGGGTGTGCCCTCTCCGGGGATACCATGCGCGGGGTGGGCGAAGCCTCCCGGGGGTCCAGGGACCGGTCCCAAACACCCCGCGCACAGCGATCTCGACCTTGTCAATGTTACGCTCAGCCTACTTCGGGGCCACGCTGCACCGCCCGTGCGGGTTCGCGCACCCACCCGGTGGTCCCGCTGCCTTCCTCCGGGTGTGCCCTCTCCGGGGATACCATGCGCGGGGTGGGCGAAGCCTCCCGGGGGTCCAGGGACCGGTCCCAAACACCCCGCGCACAGCGATCTCGACCTTGTCAATGTTACGCTCAGCCTACTTCGGGGCCACGCTGCACCGCCCGTGCGGGTTCGCGCACCCACCCGGTGGTCCCGCTGCCTTCCTCCGGGTGTGCCCTCTCCGGGGATACCATGCGCGGGGTGGGCGAAGCCTCCCGGGGGTCCAGGGACCGGTCCCAAACACCCCGCGCACAGCGATCTCGACCTTGTCAATGTTACGCTCAGCCTACTTCGGGGCCACGCTGCACCGCCCGTGCGGGTTCGCGCACCCACCCGGTGGTCCCGCTGCCTTCCTCCGGGTGTGCCCTCTCCGGGGATACCATGCGCGGGGTGGGCGAAGCCTCCCGGGGGTCCAGGGACCGGTCCCAAACACCCCGCGCACAGCGATCTCGACCTTGTCAATGTTACGCTCAGCCTACTTCGGGGCCACGCTGCACCGCCCGTGCGGGTTCGCGCACCCACCCGGTGGTCCCGCTGCCTTCCTCCGGGTGTGCCCTCTCTGGGGATACCGTGCCCGGGGTGGGCGCGCCCTGCCTGGGATGCAGGGACCCGCGCTTAGCCCCCCGGGCACGTCGATCGGGACTTTGTCAATTTTACTCTCAGCCTACGAAGGAGCTCCGCCGGGCCGCCCGACGGGGTCCGCCCACCCGCCCGGCGGTACCGCTGCCTTCCTCCGGCTGTCCGCTCTCCCGGGGTGGGCTCGGCGGGGTCCGGTGGCCGTCGGGGAGCCGTCCCGCCCGCCCGCGTGTCTCCTGGGACGGCTCGGCCCCCCTCCGCGAGGGAGGCCGAGGGAGGGCGGCCGAGGTGCGGTCCTGCTGCGCGCACTCCGACGCCCGCGGCTTAGGGGAGAGGCCCGGGGAGCGAGGCGTGCCGACGCGGGACCGGAGTCTCGCGGGCAGCCTCGAGGACCCCGAGGGGCCTTGGGTCTCCCGCGCCTGGACGCGGTTGCGCTTCCTGCCGGACCGCCCGGCCGCCCCTCCCTATGCCCTTCGGGACCGCCGACCCCTCCGCCGCTCCGGGTTCCGGGATCCCGTGCCCGGGGTGGGCGCGCCCTGCCTGGGATGCAGGGACCCGCGCTTAGCCCCCCGGGGACACGCCGATCGGGACTTTGTCGATTTTACGCTCAGCCTACGAAGGAGCTCCGCCGGGCCGCCCGACGGGGTCTGCTCACCCGCCCGGCGGTACCGCTGCCTTCCTCCGGGTGTCCGCTCTCCAAGGATCCCGTGCCCGGGGTGGGCTCGGCGGGGTCCGGTGGCCGTCGGGGAGCCGTCCCGCCCGCGTGTCTCCTGGGACGGCTCGGCCCCCCTCCGCGAGGGAGGCCGAGGGAGGGCAGCCGAGGTGCGGTCCTGCTGCGCGCACTCCGACGCCCGCGGCTTAGGGGAGAGGCCCGGGGAGCGAGGCGTGCCGACGCGGGACCGGAGTCTCGCGGGCAGCCTCGAGGACCCCGAGGGGCCTTGGGTCTCCCGCGCCGGGTCGCGGTTGCGCTTCCTGCCGGACCGCCCGGCCGCCCCTCCCTATGCCCTTCGGGACCGCCGACCCCTCCGCCGCTCCGGGTTCCGGGATCCCGTGCCCGAGGTGGGCGCGCCCTGCCTGGGATGCAGGGACCCGCGCTTAGCCCCCCGGGGACGCGCCGATCGGGACTTTGTCGATTTTACGCTCAGCCTACGAAGGAGCTCCGCCGGGCCGCCCGACTGGGTCCGCTCACCCGCCCGGCGGTACCGCTGCCTTCCTCCGGGTGTCCGCTCTCCAAGGATCCCGTGCCCGGGTTGGGCTCGGCGGGGTCCGGTGGCCGTCAGGGAGCCGTCCCGCCCGCCCGCGTGTTCTGGGACGGCTCGGCCCCCCTCCGCGAGGGAGGCCGAGGGAGGGCAGCCGAGGTGCGGTCCTGCTGCGCGCACTCCGACGCCCGCGGCTTAGGGGAGAGGCCCGGGGAGCGAGGCGCGCCGACGCGGGACCGGAGTCTCGCGGGCAGCCTCGAGGACCCCGAGGGGCCTTGGGTCTCCCGCGCCTGGACGCGGTTGCGCTTCCTGCCGGACCGCCCGGCCGCCCCTCCCTATGCCCTTCGGGACCGCCGACCCCTCCGCCGCTCCGGGTTCCGGGATCCCGTGCCCGAGGTGGGCGCGCCCTGCCTGGGATGCAGGGACCCGCGCTTAGCCCCCCGGGCACGTCGATCGGGACTTTGTCGATTTTACTCTCAGCCTACGAAGGAGCTCCGCCGGGCCGCCCGACGGGGTCCGCCCACCCGCCCGGCGGTACCGCTGCCTTTCTCCGGGGGGGTACGGTGGCCGTCGGGGAGCCGTCCCGCTCGCGCGTCTCCTGGGACGGCTCGGCCCCCCTCCGCGAGGGAGGCCGAGGGAGGGCAGCCGAGGCGCGGTCCCGCTGCGCGCACACTCCGACGCCCGCGGCTTAGGGGAGAGGCCCTGGGGCCTTGGGTCTCCCTCGCCGGGACGCGGTTGCGCTTCCTGCCGGACCGCCCGGCCACCCTCCCTGTGCCCTTCGTGACCGCCGACCCCTCGTCGCGCATCTGGCGGCAGCCGCCGCCTCCGCACCGGCGCGATGCGGCATCTGGGGGGAGGGGGACCCTCTCGCCTTTACTGACACGGGCTCCGCAGAGTGGCTAGCTCCCTGCCGGATCGCGCTTCGTTAGATCGATCGAGGGACCTTCAAAGACGGATATAGCCTTCCGGACCGTGCCGTGGCGCGACTCGGCACCGGGGGGATCGAGACCCTTCGCCGACACGGGCTCCGGGGCCCGGCCGGACGAGGGGGTCGGTCCCCGCCGGATCGCGCGTCGAAACGACCGTCTGGGGATATTGCGAATGATGCCGTTCTCTCCGGACACATCTGGGGGAGCCCGCTCCGTGCCGCTCAAG